>NC_056730.1:140610625-140743145 GCF_019279795.1 Protopterus annectens | reverse complement strand
TCAGAGTGAGAACTATGTAATTTGATAACACAAACGTAGAGCAAATGAAGCTGCAGGCATAGCATAATACAGCAGAACAGAACATCTTAATACAAAAAACGCTCTTTTTCTTGCCCGTCTCGCGTGCGCGCACACACACACACACACACACACACACACACACACACACACACACACACACACACAATATAAATAAACATACTTACCGGTTTGTTAAAATGCCAGCAGTTACAGACTCAATCATTTGGCAGGAGACTCCATTAGAAATGGCACCAGTCATACACACTCTCTCTCCTTACATATACACACACACAATCGGATTTCAAGATCCAGCAGCTGGAGCTACAACAAAAAAAACTCGCACATGCAAATTTAACATTAAAAAAAAACACACTCCGAACTCAGCAGCCATTGAACAGAACTCTGCAGCAGCGGTACGAAAATAAAGCACATGGCGAGCCCCCCAAAAAGAAAACATTAATTCTTTCTTCACATAAATCGCCAACCATACTTGCATGTATCCTAGACACACACTCTAGCATACTTCATCGCTCAGTCGCACTTGCATTTGGAGTTCATTCCAACAAGCAACATTACTCATTGGCATCAACCACACAAAGGACTCCACAATTAAAAAAAATGCAGCATTCACACACACACACCTTGTTTGCATCCACACACACACACACACACACACACCTTGTTTGCATCCACACACACACACACACACACCTTGTTTGCATCCACACACACACACACACACACCTTGTTTGCATCCACACACACCTTGTTTGCATCCACACACACACCTTGTTTGCATCCACACACACACCTTGTTTGCATCCACACACACACCTTGTTTGCATCCACACACACACACACACACACACACACACACACACACACACACACACACACACACCTTGTTTGCATCCACACACACACACACACACACACACACACACCTTGTTTGCATCCACACACACACACACACACACACACACACACACACACACACACACACACACACACACACACACACACACACACACACACACACCTGGTTTGCATCCACACACACACACACACCTGGTTTGCATCCACACACACACACACACACACCTGGTTTGCATCCACACACACACACACACACCTTGTTTGCATCCACACACACACACACCTTGTTTGCATCCACACACACACACACACACACACACACACACACACACACACACACACACACACCTTGTTTGCATCCACACACACACACCTTGTTTGCATCCACACACACACACACACACACACACACACACCTTGTTTGCATCCACACACACACACACACACACACACCTTGTTTGCATCCACACACACACACACACACACACACACACACACACACACACACACACACACACACACACACACACACACCTTGTTTGCATCCACACACACACACACACACCTTGTTTGCATACACACACACACACACACACACACACACACACACACACACACACCTTGTTTGCATCCACACACACACCTTGTTTGCATCCACACACACACACACACACACACCTTGTTTGCATCCACACACACTCCTTGCATCCCACACACACACACACACACACACACACACACACTCCTTGCATCCCACACACACACACACTCCTTGCATCCCACACACACACACACACTCCTTGCATCCCACACACCTACCTTGCATCCATTACCCATTTTACTGTAATCTAATTACAGCAATTTACTGTAATGTAAATATATATCATACGTCTAAAAAACACTTGGCTAGCACTTGTGCCAAAAACCATAGGATAAAAATAAAAAGGACTGTGAAATGTCAGAGACCATAGGAAAAAAGAAAGCTAATGGAAAATGTCATCTTTGCAGTGATGTAAATGCTGAAACACATGGATAAGTACTATGCCAAGTTACTGCCTTAATTAATTATGTACAGTTTATACTAGAGACCAATATGACCTGAAATTACTATAAATGAAACATGCACAATGTCAGTGCTCTCCTATTCATCAAAGGTACTTCAGCAATTTCTCAGGTACAGTTGAGTAGTAGATATACACAGAGCATCTTACAAATCACCATCAGTATTAGAAACAGAAATCACACAAAACACCTACATAGGTTCCACACAAGCTTCAGCATTTACAGTTTATATGGCTGTGTTACCTCGTATGCTTTCCTAGTATTTTATGATTTTTGAATGCCTTAGCACTATGACGTAGGACAGCTATGGGCACTTCAGTGAAAAGTTTGCTTAGGTACACAAGAGCTAGTACCTTTCTGACTGCCTTAACCAGCCAAGATGCCAGATGATGACCTTCTGGGTGATAGTGAGCTAGTACTGTCTTGCTCTAAATATCCTCATCCTAGCTACAGCAGCATGCCACTGAGTGGCATAGCTCTCTGCATAGTACTACGACCATGCTGGGGAACTCTGAAAGGCTGCACATGCAGACAGCACGTGCGCATATATGGAGTCCACACACACACACACACACACCTGGTTTGCATCCACACACACACACCTGGTTTGCATCCACACACACACACACACACACACCTGGTTTGCATCCACACACACACACACACACACACACACACACACACACACACACACACACACACACACACACGGTTTGCATCCACACACACACACACACACACACACACACACCTGGTTTGCATCCACACACACACACACACACACACACACACACACACACACACACACACACACACACACACACACACAGCTCATGTTTGCATACACACACACACACACGTTTGCATACACACACTCCTCGTTTGCATACACACACACACTCCTCGTTTGCATACACACACACACTCCTCGTTTGCATACACACACACACTCCTCGTTTGCATACACACACACACACACACACACCTCGTTTGCATACACACACACACACACACACACACACACACCTCGTTTGCATCCACACACACACACACACACACACACCTCGTTTGCATCCACATCCACACACACACACACACACACACACACACACACACACACACCTCGTTTGCATCCCACACACACACACCTCGTTTGCATCCCACACACACACACACGTTTTACTGTAATCAGTCAAACTTTCTGCAAAGAAAGAAAAAAAAAAAAACAATTGCAGACGTAGTCAGACCGCTAAAATCTTCCCCTTTCACAACCGGCCTAGAGTACAAGGAACAACGCTCTCAATGTAAAGAAATGCCGACAAAGGACACCATTGACCGGCAGTACGTTATGAAATGAACACAACTTCCCAAACTCCATTAGTCCGTTTATCGCATAGCCATTCTAAATAGTCCACTGTTGGTCGAGTTCTAATACAAGAAATATTGCCGTCTGAAGTGCAAGCCAAACAGTGTAGTAGCAGAGATCATGAAGTTTACAAAACTCAAAACCACGGCGCCGCTGTACAATATATTCTACAATACCCCCACTCCATACAATACCCCCCACTCCATACATGTAGACCCAAACAGAACACAACCCCAAGCAGAATCGAACGGAAGAACCACGTGCTGGGATGCATTAACGCTAACCCCCTACATCGACAGATTTCTCGCCGAGGCAACACCAGTGTATTACAAATGAACAAGCAAAACGAAAAAAGCGCTCTTTTTCTTGCCTGTGTCTTTCTTTCTCTCCCCCCACACACACACACACACACACACACACACACACACACACACACAAAACACACACACAATATGCGCGCTCACACCGTAGCTATGAATATACTATAACATACTATATTAAATAAAAATATACTTACCAATACACAAAAAAGCTAACACTTATACACAAAGCAGTCATTCGGCAGGAGACTAGAAACGGCACCAGTCATACACACTCATTCCATACATTCACACACACAATCCGATTTCAGCAGTCTGTGTTTAAAAAAAAAAAAAAAAACACACACACTCACACGTGCACATTTAGCATTCACAAACACGCACACTCTGAACTAAAGTTAATCTGAAGCAGCATCACCCGAATGAAGCACGTGGCGAGAACACAACAGAAAACTTAAAAAGTAGCCTGAATTAAAAATAAAAAAAACTCACCTTAGCAACAAGTAATACAGTAGAATACTTTGGTCCCTCAGTATAATACACTCGGCAGGATACACTTCGAAAGTAAGGGAGTTCCACATAGCGAATACGCGTATTTATAAGGATAATGGAGTGGGCTGTGACATCACTTTCTGGGCGGTTTAAAGCCTACTTCGAAAGAGCATGCTAATATGGGAGTGGTGACATCAGTTTGTGGGCGGAAACTCCCCGTAACTACTGCAAAAGTGTAGTAGTCCTGACGTCAGGATTTGAGAGACAGTTAGTCGGTTTTCAAAGGCGGGACACTTTGCTTTTAAAACGGAAGCTAAAACAGTACGGAAATGGAGGATGGCTAGGAGGAAAACAGCAGAGATAATAAATTTTAAATACGTGCAGCAAAGACTATTTTGATGGATGAAGTAACAGGAATGCAAAGTGAGGGCAGGCTGTGCACTACGAATAAATATCCCGCTGTTCTCCTTTAATTTAAGAACTCTCTGAGAGAGAGAGACTGGGCATTCTGTATGTTGTCTTTGACCTGAAAAAAAGACCCATTCACCACACACTCGCTTTGCTCTTTTTCTTTATTTATTTATTTGTGACTATCCTGCAATGTTTTAAATATTGCCTGTGATTTTGAACTCTGATGTAACTGTGTTTATTTACTGAGTATTTTCTTGTTCTTTTATTATTTATTATAAAAATATATTTAAACCTATCATTGTGGCTGATATCTGTGAGACATATTTAAGTTCTGGGAGTACTTTGAATATTTATTTGGTGATACTGTGGTCCACTCCTAATAGCCTTGCTGTTGGTCAAACTACCATTTAGACTGATAGTAACATTACACAGTAAGATTGGAACCCTTAAAGTAGCTGATAAAAAGTGGCTGGTGGCAGACAAAACTACCTAATAGTCTGGGCAGAAGGGGGCATAGCTAGTAAACTTGTGCCGGCCTTTCCCAGGTGTGTGTGTATGTGTGTGTATAAATCAAATCTCAGAGTGTGTGTGTTAGCTACTTGGGCAGGGACACGAAGCACTGGTTGGACAGAGAGGGTGCTGGAAGTCTTGGCTTGGCCAATCAACTGAGATCTCAACTGTATAGCTGTGCTAGTGGGAAGTCTCACTGGGGATCTGGAGAAAGAGGGACTGACTGTGGTTTGTTCTTAAGGGAAATTGCACTTTACTCTGTGTATACTTGTCATCCTCCCAGTGTGTATGTCCCCCACCTTTGCCAGTGGTGAGGACTGAGGCTCCTTGATTACTGGGCCAATGGTGAGGCATCACATACCCAATTACTTTTAGTAAAATTAATAGTTATTCACATAGTAGTATTAACCAAGCAGCAAGACTTTCAGGAACATGACGTCACAGTGCCACCAAATAAAAGCAATTACTCTCAAAGGTTAAAATATTTTCTAAAAGACCAGCCACAATGAAAGGTTTAGATATATTTAATAATAAATAATAAAATGGAAAACATGAAAATACTGAATATCTATTTACAATAAACACAGAATCTCAATCATATGAAATATAAAAAAACAAAGTTGGAAAGACTCAGACAGATACAGAAAAAACAATGCTTAGCTAATCTCACTATATTTTCCTAACTGACTGAAAAAATACTGTCCCTACTTACTTGCTAGAGCAAGACAACATGAAATGGATGACTATCTATGTTGTCAGTTCCAATAACAGAGTGCTGAGAGTGTCTATCACATCTCTCACTAATATCTAAATACAATTTCAGTGCTGGCTACAGAATGACATCACATCTGGTCACCTGATTATGTGGTTCCTACACTAGCCCCCTCACTAGAAACTTGAGCCACGATCTGTCACAATACATACCTAGAACTTTGCTAAGGCGTATTACAGCATCTGGAGACTGTAAAACAATTCCAACCCTTTCTTCCTTCTTGCAGAGACTAGTCTTTCTCTGGCATCCCCGGGTAGCAATTAGTTCACCAAGGAAAATAAGAGCAGAATCACAGCCCAAACATTGGACTGTGTGACTTCCTCCATACCATAGTAAAAGGCATTAAGAAAATCATAAATAGTACGGGTTTTGATAGGATGTAACACATTTCTTTTACTGCTGATTATTAAATTAAATATATAGATTTGTTTAAATTGCTGAATGCAACAATTCTCCAACATGGAGACTAAGGTAAACAGGCCCACAAAAATGAACAAATGTGACAGATGTTCTTATTGTAGACACATTTTGGTGTGCAAGACTTTTAAAATAAAGGACAGCACTTTTCACATAATTGGAGCATATAACTGTGAAACATCAAGGGTGGTAGCACTGCCTTATCCCAGGAGTGCCCTTGTTTCTACATTGGAAAGACAGAACGTAGAGTCAGGGATCGTATTTATGAACACCAACATGATATCAGAAATAGCAATGATAAAACATCAAAAGGTTCATCTTGGTCATAGTTTTAAATTTGTGGTAATAGAACAAGTGCAGGAAAAATATGGGGAGGCCCTTGACAGTTGTTACTTGAAAAAGGAGAGCAGATAAATCTGAATGCCAGTACATGGCTGGGCCTTAACAAACAAACATCTATCAGTTGTCTATTAAAATTAAAAGCTTTAGAGAGGTAACTATAAAATTACAAGAAATATTTGTAGTATGACATACATGTTTTCTATCCAATTAAAAAAATGTACATGAATTTTACATTTAAATGCATACAAACAATATCATTCTTTTAGATGTATCATAATTCATGTTTTTATACTTTTATTCAGATTTTTAGCTATGTATTTATTATTCAAATGTAGTGAAGCTTTATATGTGTTTATAATGGGGTACATAAATTTTGTCATGTCCCTTTAAATGTACTTTGAATGTACCACTTGTTACATCACAATGATCATGTGATCTTAGCCAGGAAATTTAAACTCTGTCAGTTGTTTCTCCATTATCTGATGGAGTTTGTTATGGAATAAACTTAAGAACTAATCCTTACCAGTTTCTGTTGCTACTTTTCTGAATTCAAATAAACATTTGTGAGTTTGTGACCAGTTAGAGTCTCTGCAGACTTGTTGCTTTTTTCTTGGCTGTTGATGTGAGGTCTGTTTTTTTTTTTCTGCGCATGTCCCCAAACCACAGTAATCTGTCCTTTTTTTATCTTTTCTGCAATGGAAGCTACTTCAGCTTCTGCTCTTATGTCCTCATTTCTTCATCTGCCCCACCATATGCATCCCACCACCTGTCTCAGGCACTCATCTCCATCACCTCTAGCTTCCTCAGCTGCTCTGCCTTTACTGCCCAGGTGTTTCTGTACCATACAGTAGTGCTGGTTGTACCACTGTTTTGTGCACCTTACTTCTAAGCTTCTTTGGCATTCTTCTGTCATATACTATACCTAACACTCTATGCCAGTTGGCTGCAGCCCCCCTGAGTCTAGCTTTGGCCTCCTTATTCAGACTTCCCTACTCCTCCACCACCCCACCCAAATATTAAGAAGCTATTAACCTGTTCCACTATTTTGCCTTCTATCTCATTTTTCAGCTTCTTCTGAATTCCCCCATTTGCTGCCATTACAACTGTTTTATCTGCACTCAGTTTCATCCTATGTGTCTTCAATTTTGCATTCCATTCCCCTATCCTTTGCTGAAGTTCTTGCTCAGAGTCTGGCCTGTAATGCGACATTGTCTGCATACAGCAACTTTGCTGATCTGTCCCCTCTGACTTCTTTACTAATATGGTCCACCACAAGTATGAACAGCAGTGGGCTCAGAGCTGAATCCTGATGCACCCACTCCCACTGGGAACCACTCTGTGAGACTGAACACTGTTGGTATTGAGTCACTGGGTCCTTGTCCTTGTTACATAATTCCTTCTGCTCTTTTTTTCACTCTATATACCTTACCTCCTATTACACCTACTATCCTACATGCTACTGTTTTAAGAAACTATACTTCTGATTTTTTAAATTTGTAGATTATTTCTTGCTGAATTGTGTTTATTTCTGTATGT
Organism: Protopterus annectens; assembly: GCF_019279795.1. Taxonomy (NCBI): domain Eukaryota; kingdom Metazoa; phylum Chordata; order Ceratodontiformes; family Protopteridae; genus Protopterus; species Protopterus annectens. Next base: position 140,735,020 of record NC_056730.1, on the reverse strand, counting down.
ATGTCCCATGTTGGTCTCATGTAAGCTTTACTGTGTTTTATTTTTGTATGTATATCCCATGTGGTTTCATGTAAGCGTATATTGTTCTTTCATATTTGTTTAATTAATGTTACTTAATGTGGAGCTTTTCTCCCCGGGCCTCTGGTGTAAATGGACCTGTGTCCAGTCAGACCATTCCGGTAAACAAATGTAAAATAAAAATAAATAAAATAAAAATTGTACACAGCCTGCACTAATTATACCAGCATTTCTGGGACTTTGAATGGACACAAGACTGGCCAAATCAGCTTTCTAGGAATCTTGTCATATGCTTTCTTCAAGTCTAAGTATGCCCAGTTGGACTCTTTCCTCGTCTCTAGCTTCTTCTTGACTATCTGTCTCACTGCAATCATTTGGGTCGGTTATGCTACATCCTAATCTGAATCTGAACTGCTCATCTACCATCTTACTTTCTGTTACTTTGCATATTCACTTATTAATCACTCTCTGCAGGACTTTCATGCAATGTGACAAGAGTATGATATCTCTGCACTGCCCACAGTTGTGAATGTCCCCTTTATTCTTGAACACTGGCACTAGCATGCTAATTTTTCAGTTATCTGGGATACACCTTTCTCTCCATACTGCTATGAGTACCCTCAGATGCATTTCTCCTCAGTTTTACCCAGCATCTATATCATATCTGCTGTGACCTCATCTGAGCCTGCTGTTTTCCCTGACTTCAATTTCTTTAGTGCTGTTCTTCATAGGTTCATAGGTTCATAGATTAGAACTAGGCTAACTGCCCTTGTGAGCCATTTTAAGCCTAGCCAGTTATCCCTTGTGAGACTCAAACCCTGCACCTTGTGTTTATAAGACAAAAACCTTAACCATTAGGCCACCCTCCCAACCCCTAAAATAAACTGCCTCAGCAAGGCTCAAACCCAGGACCCTGTACCCTATAGTCGCAGTAGTTAACCACTAAGCCATCATAGCAATAGACAGCCATCATAGCACTTCTTCTATGGTGGGCTGCTCCTCTTCTTTCATTGTAGGCTGTGTCTGGGACAGTACAGCTTGTGTGGGCTTTTCTTCATTCAGAAGCTGCTGGAAGTCCTCCTTCCATCTGCCTTTGATGTCCTGTGAACTGGTGAGCAGATTGTTGCTGGCACCCCTTATGAAGGATGTCAAACTAGCTTTTTTATCTTTCTGTATTTGCCTTGCAGAATGATAGTTTTTTGTGCCCTCTACTGACTTACATTTAAGAAGCTGGTAGAATGCCTCTGATTCCTTGTTCTTTGCTACTGCAACTCTTTTCTTAGCCTCTTTGTTAGCCAACCAGTATTCCTTCCTAGCCTTGTCCTTCTTTTCTATCTCCCACTTTTTCCTGCATTACTTCTTTCTTTTGATGATTTCCTGGATTTCTGCATTCCACCAACCAGCTTTCCTTATGTACTTTATTTCCATACCTGGTTCTGCTGCATATCTGTTCTTAGTCCACATGTTGTTCTGAGGCCCTGGCATTCCTGTTCAATTCCACCCATTTCCTCTTTTTCCCAAGGTGCCAGAGCCCTGAATAATTCCTTGATCTGTTGTGCTTTCTCTCCAGTCAACTTCCAGGTCTTCAGCCTGGTCTCTGTTGACTTTAGAGTCTTCACTGACCATTGCTTGCAACTGATTGTGGTAACCATAGTGCTTTATACTGTGGGGCTGTTTCACTGGGGACAACTTTGCAATCAATGACTCTACACCAATGCACTTTCCTTAGTAGGAGGAAGTCTACCTGAGTTGCACGTTGGCCACTATTGTATGTGATCTTGTGACTGTCTCTCCTTCTGAACTATGTGTTTACTACTATCAAGCCATTTGCCAGACAGACGTCTAGAAGAGGCTCTCCTCCTTTATTCCTGTTGCCCCACTCATTTGGACCAAGGCAGTCTTCATATCCTGTTCTGTCTGTCCTGCAATATGCATTCAAGTCACCCATTATTAATATCAGTTCATGTTGTCCTGCTTTATTTAGTAGGTCCTCACAGGATCATAGGAAGTTATTAGACTTTTGGCCCTGAGGCCTTTACAAGCCTAGCCAAGAATTTAGCCCATGTTCTGACAAGTCAGCACCTGATGCCCCTGTCGGGCAGAGACAGAGGTGGAATCCCAGGGGGTGTATTTTCTGTTCCCCATCCAGTTATCCAGGTTTCCCTTAAAAATGGTTAATGAAGTACTCTGCTTGAAGTGGAGAGGGAGTCTTTTCCACAGACGGGGGAATCTCTGGGACACAAATCTGTCCCACCAACAAGTCCTATTGATGTCACAGGCCAGGCTGAGATCACACGTGCAGGTTACTTGAATTGAGCTTGACTAGCAGATATGCAGCAGTTCGATCAAGGTGGGGTCTGAGATTTCTTTGTATGCCAGACAGAGGTCACCTCTGAGGAGTCTGTATGAGACTGAGTAGATGGACAGTTCTTTTAGCCTGTGTAGGACAGATGTCTGAGGTCTTCCATTCTCCTGGTGAGGAACCTCTGTGGTCCCTCCAGCTGCTGCATGTGCTTTGTGAGGTACATGCCGAAAGGAGCGTTGTACTCAATAATGGGTCTTATAAGGGAAGAATACAGGGATGTTATGATCTTCTTGTCCCTGGATGCGATAACCTTCCTAATGAGGTGGGCCATGTAGAAAGCTTCTCATACAGTGGAGGCAATATGGTGGACAGAAGTCCATTTGCTATCAACCTAGGTGCCCAAGTCCCTCACAATTGATTTTGTGCTTAGGACTTTCTTATTAATGTGAGAATTTGTAGGGACATCACTTGCCCCAAAGGGGATGATGATGATGCATTTTTGGCATTCAGTTTGAGGCCATGTTTCTGGCACCAGTGATTTGTTTGGGTGAGACCCTCTTGGAGGATGTCCACATCACTAGGGGAACTGATGACAGCATCCAGCTTGCAGTCATCTGCAAACTTGGTCAGCTATAGCCCACTGGTTTTGGCCTGCACCTCAGAAAAATATATCCCAAACAACAGAGGCCCAAAAACTGATCCCTTGAGTACACTGCTTATTAAGGGTCTACTGCTTGAGGTGACTTCCCCTATTTTGACTAGGTGGGTTCCATCAGTGAGCCAGTTTGCTACCCATCTGATAACATATGGATTGATGCCTAGTTGAGAGAGCTTATCTATTATAACTGAATGGGGAATAGTACCAAAGGCTTTGGTCAGGTCAAGGTAGGTGGTGTGTACCATCTTCCCCTCGTCCATGGCTTTGGTGACTGTCTTAAAGAAGTTGACCAAATTTAACAGGCATGACCTCCCCTTGACGAAACCAAACTGTGTGGGATAGAGTGTTTGGAAGTTGCCAATGTCCTTGTTAATGAAGTCCATGATAATCTGTTCCATGGCCTTGTAGATCTGGCTAGTTAGGCTGATGGGTCTATAATTTTCTGGATTCGCGGATGCTCCACCTTTGTGCAAAGGGAAGGGATGACAGTGGCTGCCCTTCACTTAGCTGGGATGAAGCCAGAACTCAGGCTTTGGTTGAATAGGGTGCCTAATGGTGGTGCAAGTTCCTGTCTGAGTTCATGAAGGATGCAGCCTGGAATGTTATCAGGTCCCATAGAGGCTGTATTTTTTGCCTTTGAGCTGGCAATGATGACTTGCTCCTTAGAGATAAGGGGAGGGGGGCAGGTGCTGGGGATGTCCTGATTTACTGATGGGGGTACAGAGGGGTGAAATTTACACTGAACCTGTCTACCAGTAGGTTGGCTATATCTATGGTGTTTGTGTATGTGGTGTCCTTGACCACCAGTTCTGAGAATATCTGAGTGCTTCCTTTGAGAGTGCAGACATATGTGAAGAAGGTCTTATGACTGTCTTTAGTAGATGTGGCTAGTTTGGACTTGAAGTTTGCTTTGGAGGATTTCACTAGTGCTCTTATTTGCTTGTTCAGGCTGAAGAGAGATTGTTCCAATTAGGCACATGCTCCTTCTTGGTCCTGGGCAGCAATGTTTTCCTTTTATTATACAGTTTATTTATTGCAGATGTCCACCAGACAGGTTTACTCTTCCTTGAGGAGGAGGATTTTGTCCTTTTGGGTATTCCTGATTCCATGCAGCTATATAAATGCTCGTATAGTACATTCATGTAGGTTTGGATATTTGTGCCAGTTCCTATAGAGGGGGAGGGGACTATGAAGCTGTTTATACCTTCCCTCAGGAGGTTGTAATCAGCTTTGGAGAAGTTTTTTTGTTTGACCGTAGCTAGGGGGATCAGGGGAGATGATGACTTCAAAACTGATGACTCTGTGGTCAGATCTTACCAGAGAGGATGACACCGTAAGGATGCTACAGTGCTTAATAATGTTGGTTAATACCAAGTCCAAGCTATTATCACCTCTTGTGGGGGTGTCGACTAGCTGATCCAAGGTATTTGCATTGATAAAATCAAGTAATCTCTGGGCATTTGTGTTTTGCATGAGTAGTTCTTCCAATCTATGATCGGATAGTTAAATCCACCCAGGATCAGGGTAAAGGGTTGACTCTTGATAGATTTGAAGAGGTCCAGATAGGTAGAATGTGCATCTTGAGTTAAAGTTGGGGTCCTGTAGCTAGCTATGATTTGAATAGTGATTAACTGCACCTGGAGTGTCTCTTGTGTGTCACACTGTTTGACCAGCCTGGAGGTGTGTATGTCTTTACTATTTATTGAAACTCTACCTCCTTTTGCTTTGCTGTCCACTGTTTGGGGTCTGAATGTATAATAGGATGAGTAACCTGGTATGGCTGGACTTCTCTCCGCAGCTTTGAACCATGTTCCTGTGATTGCACAAATGTCAGCATCTTCCAGGGTTAAGAATGCTTGCAATGGGTGCAGTTTCATGTTTAGACTCCTAGTGTTTAGTAGCATGACCTTTAAGTTGTGTTTTGAAGAAATTTTCATGTTGGTAATTTTGGCCTCATGGCATTGCCTAAAAAAGGCACTATGGGTGAGACAAGAGTCTTTGCCAGAAGCCTGAAGCCCAAGGGAGACAGAGGTAAGTTATCTCTGGCAAAGCATCGTGGTTTATCGATCATGTCTTCCCAGACCATCAGGTACTGGATCCCCTTGGAATAACACCAGAAACTAAGCCAATTGTTAAAGTCAATCATTTTCTGTTTGTATTGAAGTATTCTGCGTGACGGTAGAATGCTGCTTAAGGCTAGGGACATATCCGCTTGGAACACATATTCATCAAGCTTGATTATGTCTCTCTTCATATAATCCAGGGAGGTACATCTCAAGTCATTCACTCCAACATGGACTATGACAGAGTCATAGCAGCACCTGTTGTTGAGAGGCTTGAGTGCATGTGTGATATGGTGGATTCTGGCACCTGACAAACAACTAACCGTGACTTTCTCCTTATCCAGCCTGGTGAGGGAGCACATCTGTGTTTCTCACAATGGGGTCTCCTATGACTAATATGTTGGGCATATGTTTAGGCCTTAGTGACTGTGAGACACAGGTGTGTGGACTATGTGTGGTGTTGTGGGCTGCGGAGTTTGTGCGTGTTTTTGCCTTGGAGGTCTCTTTTGTTTGGGTATGCTTTTGTTGAGGACCTCCGCATATGTGGGTGCATGTGTTGTATAGGTGTGGGTTGTGTTTGAAGTGTGGTGTTTATGTTGACAACCTTCTCAGTGCCAGGTATACTGTCTCATGAGGGAGAGAGCATAGACTCTAGGTTCTTAATGTAATTGAATCTCTCACAAATTGTGTTCTGCAACTGTTGTATGAATGCACTCTTTTTCCTCACTAGGCTGAGATTATAAATACTGCCCTATGGAGTCTGACTGCCATGAATCTGTCACTAATTCTGATGACATCCCTCACTGTCTTCTGAAGCCTCTCCCTCACAACAATTCCTACATCATTTCTAGCTCATATTGAATAGTAGACTCTGGATCCCAAGCCAAGTGGTTTTGCTGCACTACTATTCCACATTGTCTCCTGGATACACAGGATGTCCAGACTTCTCCTTATCATCATGTCATCCACTTCCAAGCTACATCCTGTCAGTGAACCTACACTGAGCATAACAATTCGTAGTTTGTGTTTAACAGCTATCCCAGGTAACCCAAGCTGGGCAACTGGATACCGGACAGCCAGTAGCTTATTGATCCAGAGCTGCTGGACTTTATGATGGGCACACACTGGCCAATAGGGGCACATACACTCCTCCTACTGTTAGGATGGGTCCTTGGTATAAGCTGAAACCTCAACCCACTTATCATTGGTTGTCAATATTAGTCAACATGACTGAATCACCTAGAGTCATATTTTACACTGTTGAGTGGCTAGCCCTGTCACGGAGCTCAGTCTGTGATCCATGTTCTCCTACAACTCTCCCCTCTATAGGGCACCATGCAGAGTCTGTGTTGCTGCCCACAGCTCCATTATTTTTGGTGAGTCTGAGATGGAAAGACTCAGCATGTTTTCCAGAGTAACCCCACAGAGACAAAAGAGGAACATGCATACTCCAAACAGGCATTGTCCAGAGGTCAGGATCAAAACTTGTACCTTGTGCATGGGAGGCGAAGACCTTAACCATCATGGCAGTTGACAGGGATGCACAGCACAACTAACATCACATCTTGGTTGAGACACCAGAAAACAATACAGAAATGACTATTTCATTAGAAACAAGCACATGGTTCATGCCATTTTTAAAAACAAACTGAAATAAACATGAGGCTACTAGCAGTACAACACACACATACAGTGTATCTCTGCATTACACAACTTAATGATAACTCCTTGAAATGTAGTGCCATGTAAAATAATAAACCCCCTAGTGCAATACTGATTAGATTACAAAACTGAATGTGAATGCATTTACGTTATTCTTATCCTGTTAAGGATAAAGCCCAGGAAAAATAATAGCAAATCTCTGAAAAAGAGTCTGCCACAATTCAATATTTCCACTTCTGCTTTATCACTATTTCCCGAACATAACATCATGTTGTGGGGGTGGAGTTTCACAGAAAAATAAGTTTCATAATGCCAACAGAAGCTTGGTCTTGATAATTTCAGACAGGAAAAATTTTCTATCAATAAGAACACATGTAACAGTCACCACTACTTTGAGTAATACTGCTAATATAACACTTGCAAAACACAATCAGAATACTTAAGAATCAGACCAGAAATATCAAAGATCACCAGTTATTGATCTTTTTAAGTACTTTTAAGTACTTTTGTTGTAGTGTTCATCATTGGTGGCTCTACTTGACTTTCTTTTATTTATATGTGAAAAATCTAGTGTGAGGGAGTTTTTTTTTTTAACCTTTTGAACTGCAAGCACTGTTGAATTATATTAGAATGAAAATAGGTACCGGAAAGATGTTTTCCTTCCTGCAGTGTTTAAGTAAGGTAGCAAACCCCTTGCAAATGTTTTTTTAATAGTCAGTATTATGACTCTCATATTACTGAATGTACTATTTTTAACCCTTATTGTTTCATCACAAATCTCCTGCTGACAGACCGACATGGGACCTGTATTATTGAGCGTTTCTCATATATTTCTATACACACACTGAATCCAACTGCATCAAAAACCGTATCATCAGCCTCTTCTTCTGATAGTGTATCACTTGGCCTCCTCCAGATGACAATCCTGCACCAGGTCAAACATCTCCCCATTGCTACCCCACCCCCACCATGCATGTATGCATGTATGAGATGAGCTCAGCAGCCAGTGAAGTCCCATGCATCAAATGGCCAGGTCTTCCAGCATTCAAAGACACTAGTCAAACCTGGGTCTCTGGGGTTAGAGATAGATCTCTAGTCTTCTACACCCCAGAGCTAGTATAACCATTCTAACAATGGTATTTTGCTACACTTGTAGCAGTACTGAATACTGTCAATGTCTCAAAGGAAACCAAAGAATCCAAGGGAAGAGTATATTGAGTATATTTCAGGAAAAGGAACAATGAAATGACACTGTACAAAGTCATAATGTGGTGTGCATCCTTGATATCAGTAAATGTGAACTATTTTTTGTAACAGCAAAATGTCCGATGGAATATGAAATGCCCTTCTTAAGGAGGTGAAGAATCAGAAACAGTGAAATAATTCAAACACATATGACAGACTCAAGTACTGCAGGCAATGCAATACCTGGTGTAAGCCTGAAATCGGCCAATATTGATCACTGCATTACCCAGGTAAACAAATATATATATAAATAAATGTTTGTGACTTGTGTTTGCGAGTTTTGTGAATAAAGTAAGTCAGTTGATATTATGTATATCACTGCAACTTGAATAGATAAGAAAAAGGGAGAACTAGTAGGTAAAGTCCCTAAATAAGTCAAATAATATTACCAAAACATGTAAACAAACAACAGTTGAATGGGAGTGGAGTGTTGTTGCTACTACTGTCTGCAGCAGATGAGCGATTGCTGTGTTTTTCACACATTTTAGGTTAGGGAGGCATAAAGCTATCTCATGCCTGCTACAACACAAACACGTTACCAAACATACAAACAGCTAGGACCATTATTTAAATTCTTTGAAACCATCCACAGCTCAGCAGCTGCATATCTTCGAAACAGGAATCAAGCCTTTAGGACAAATTCCAAATACTCATTTTATTGTTCAGTGACTATTCCTGACAATATTGAAATAATAAAAAAATCTGAATCGCCCTCATGATATATCATTCACTGTTATCACACACTATACAAGAAGCAGTTGCTGTGTCTTTGTATAGCCTGAATCTTGACAATGTGAACTATGTGAAACTGTAACCACCATGTTTCCCACCAATCTCTTTTCCACTTAACCCTACACAGCTATACATGCAAAATGAACACTTCACTGTCCACCAGTGAAAACAGAGGTGATGAAGCTGGCATGTGAATGGTAACTCACTGATCTTTAAACCTCTCAAGTGTACATTATGAGATAGTTTATAATTTTGAATCTTAAAATACCAATGTTCCTTGTAGTTCCACACTGGAAGGGTCTGTTGCACATTCAGTATTAACAACTTTTAACTGACATCCATGGTGAATAACAGTGAATCATAGTAATTTACTAAAATAATATTTTATAAGTATAAACAACACATTTTGGCTATCTTGTGAACTTCGTAGATGAACTGTTAGTAAGTGCTTCACGTTTTATTTATTTGTTCCACATTATGTGAGCTGTGTTCCATATTTTTGAAATGACAGATCTCACCTTTGGTTGTTGGCTGGTTACTGACAATGAGTATAATAGTCTGCAGACTGATTGCCTGGTACTTACCTGTGAACCATGGGAGCTATGCAGTTCTTGGCAGTGCATGTTGAATGCAGTAGATCATTCAAACATGGAGTGCCGCATAGTAGTTGTAAAAATCAAAGTCAAGGAGTGGCTGAGAGGCAGGATCATATTTTATATGGTTATACAAGAAGGATCCACCAGCCAACAAAATGGAACACTCGGGCTGTCTGAATTCCAGTGTGAAAGCATTGCCTGATCCGTCAACCTCTGTATGAAATGCAAAAAGACTGGCGTCTGCATTCATATGTTTAATCAATTAATTCAACAGATAAACAAAGTCCAGGTATGTCACATTTATTTATTTATCTATTTCTTGCATTTGTTTACCTGGAAGTACCACTGGGCCTAGGTGAGCCAATTTTCAGTGGAGGCCCGGGGAGAAAAGCTCCACATACAGTTAGCAAGTAGATACAAGTACTAATACATACAGAGTTAGCAGATATTATACAGTAACAAGATGGACATACCTTAATAAGTCTAGTACAAAATACAATTATACACCACAGCTAACAGGTATTATGCAGTAACAAGATAGGACATACTGTGAGGAAAAGGTTTAGATTATTTATATACATACTACCCAATTACTGCAAAACAGCAAAAGTTCAGATTAATTAATTATATACATACTACCCAATTACATTATGCAAGTAATTAGCATTGTTAGAGGACTTTATGCAAAAGAAAGTCAGCATAGAGATTATAGATTGCTAAGGGTATAAACAGCTGTGATGACAGTTTTTAAATGTTAACTGTTAGAGATTTGAGGTGCAAGAAGAGGAAGTTGTCAAGACAAAGTGATGGCTGTGGTGGTTAGTAATGGAGGTGAAAGGTAGACATGCGACAGTGAAACATAGCCTCAAGTGACAAAACTGGTATGGCAAGTGGGGTTTGGTTGTAGAGAGTATTAGGTGACACACCATCAAGCCATAGAGAATTGGGATAAAGAAGGTGGAGCAGTGTTTAGTGAGAGTTATCTTGGCAAGAGCATAGCCAGTCTGAGGAGAGATGTTGTCTAAGGGACTTCTTAAAGAGAGCAGGATTACAGATGGAGGTAATTGAATTTGGGAGAATGTTCCAAAGTTTAGATACAATCCACTCTGCTACAGGCCCCATGAGGAGCTCAGTGTCTCTCCAACCTAACACCACTCTTAAGTATTCAACTGCGGTACCACCTTTATCATTCTTATAAGAAAAGCGCAGTCCGGGTCTGAACTGTCTGCAAACAGCTAAAGTTAACTCTGAACCTAACACCATTCTTAAGTATTCAACTGTGGTATCACCTTTATCATTCTTATAAGAAAAGTGCAGTCCGGGTCTGAACTGTCTGCAAACAGCTAGAGTTAACTTTGAGTATGTGTCTACCTGTTTGAGCCAATATTCATTTTCCCCTGGAGAGCACTCTGCTTTGGCTTGTAAGCAGCCCCCCACAAACACACACACTCATCTTCCATTTTCTCTCTTATTCCCTTCTGTTAGCAAATAGTATCCATAACTGATAATTACTGTGTGTTTGTTAATTTAAACTGAGACCACAGTAGCCCACTGATACAAGGTTATCCTGTTTTTCCACCTGAGAAATGGTTAAGAAATGACTTACAGTTTCAAAGCAGTCCTTGGTCAATTCTAATTGTTTCTTAAACACAAACTTATCTTTGCTTTGTCTCATTTGCAGCAGTACAAAAGAACTGCCTGCTCACACCCTTGTTCTCCCCCTCCCCCTTCCTTGTTTATTACCTTAAGCCAATCCGAAAGTTAATAAATATTATCTGTGGCAGGCACCATTTTTAAAACTATAACCACCCTTTGAGCACATCATGCTCGGCTCTGCCATAAAACTGCCTGAACTGGGGCACAGCTAACTGATAGTTTGTGGAAATACAGGGTACCTACCTGAGTCTTCACATTCACTATCATATGTTCATTTATCAGTTTACTCTGTTACCAGATTGTTTCCAGCCCCCTCATATGAGCAACTAACAGGGTCTCTACCTGCTTCGCTCCCCACCCTACCCCCTATTCCATCCTGCCCCCAGTGGTCCTACCTTTATTACACTCACAAACCCCTCCCATCTTTCCAATAGCCAACCACAGTGCTAAACCCAACACTACCTCCTCCATCTTCCCACTACTATCACTCCTCCTCAGCTAACATGTACAAGCATACCTTACCTATGCTCACTGCATGCACTCTCCTTGCATATCTTACATCCTACCAAAACTCCATCATTCCCCCACTCAACCACTACCACTGTACTACTACTAACACCACCACTCATGTCTCACCCTCACTCACCTCCCCTCCAACCAACTCAAGAACCATCCCTATGCACCCTCCACATACTCTATCAACTATATTACTCAAACATAAAGCATCCCTACAACTTAACATAGTAACCCTCCCACCATACCTATTACCCACAGAGCACAATCATAAAGTTTCCCTAATAAACAAACACATTAAAAAATTGAGAAAACTAATAAACTCATGCATATCAAAACTAGCCATAAGTGGAGACATCCACCCCAACCCTAGCCCTACCATCTCCAACCCCAAGTCTCATAATCAGACTAGAAACCACAACCTCTCCCATATCACAGCCAATAGAAAGCCAAGTGACTTCCTTCTACTAAGCCTAAATATTAGAAGTACATCAAACAAAGTTCATGAACTCCATGCCACCATAGACTTGTACTCCCCAGATATAGCCATTATTACAGAAACCTGGCTAAAACCTCACATTACCAGTGAGCAAAAATTCCCTACCGGTTATGGCATACTAAGAGTAGACCAGCTAAACAAGAAAGGAGGCAGTGTAGCTATAATATTTAAACAGCATCTAAACATCCAGATCTTAAAATCATCAGCTCCACAAATAGGCATTGCAGAAATAATATATACCAACCTCAAAATAAACCAAAACAAAACCTTCAACAATCCTGTTGCGGCAACCATCCAACCCAGCATCTAATCTTCTTCCCTTTATGTACCCTCAAAAGGATCATACTTAGTACTTCATTACACCTCTCTTTCCAATGTGTCTACTATGCATTTGCATAATTTTATACAAACAATTTTTTTATTGTTGACCTATTGAACTATATCAATGTCAAATTGTTACTTAGCTTCTGTTTAATGCAACTTTAACTTTATGCATGTAACATAAATATGCAAATCTTTTTGCTATAATTGCTATTATATCAATATTGTTTAAAATTGTACTTGTTTAAAATATACTACTGGAGCTTTTCTCCTCGGGTCTCCACTGAAAATGGGCCATAAGCCCAGCTGGACAAACCCGGTTAACAAATGTCAATAAATAAATAAATAAATAAAAATAAATATAAACTTTCATGGCTTCAGCCTAGTCCAGTCACCAACCAGAATAAATAAAGACTCCAACAAGCACACTACCCTGGATTGGATACTAGTCAGCAAGATTCCCCAGTCCTACATAGCAGGCTGCCTATCAGATAGCCTCAGTGATCATTCCCCAACATTCCTACTCAAAAAACAACTATGTCAAGTTAAACTAGTCATCTACCGTCAAATACGTAAAAAACTATACTTTAACCCAATCACATTCATCTCATCCCTCAAAGAATGTAACTGGCACCATCTAAATTACCTCAGCCTAGATGACGCAGTCCAATTTTTCAATACTACCTTCCTAAGCATCCTAAATAACCATGCCCCCATTAGACTTACCAGAACCAAAGCCTAACCCTCCCCATGGCTACAGAAAACCACTAGGTCAGAAATGAAAAACGGAGATAAAGCCTGGGAACACTGGTGCAAAACCAAAACCCGCTCAGCTAGACATAAATTCCTAGAACTACGCAATAGAGTCATAAAGCTAATAAAGGAGGACAAAATCCAATACTACCAGTCTGCCCTTAACTCCTCCTAACACAACCCCAAACAATTCTGGACCTCCATAAACTCCATCCTCCACCCAGGTAAAATCAATACTCCTACACCTAACATTCCTCACTCCTCAGAAAATATTGCTACCTCATTCAACACACACTTCACACAAACCGTACGATCACTAGCTAGACAACACAACCCCCCTCCCCTACACCCCACACCTTCACCCAGTAATCCTCCCACACTCTTCTCATTTTCTCCCATTCCTACCTTCAACTTAAGAAAACTCTTAACTAAACTTAAACCCACAAAATTAGCAGTAGACAACCTCCCAAGTGAATTCCTACAAATTGCAGCTGACGCCCTAGCCCACCCAGTATCCATCTTGATTACCCGATCTCTATCAGAATGCTACGTCCCTACACTATGGAAAATATCATACATCATTCCCCTTCACAAAGGCAGCCCCTCCACAGAACTAACCAACTACCGCCCCATAGCAATTCTGTCTCCACTCTCCAAAATACTAGAGAGATGCATTCACTCTCAAATCTCAGACTACCTCCTTACTAACAACCTCCTTTCTAATACTCAGCATGGTTTCTGACCAAACCATAGCACCACCACTGTCTTACTCTCTTTTACTAACACTATCCTTTACCATAAAAACAATGGCCATCCCTCCGGTATCTACTCCAACCCTATCTCCACCAGACCACTACGATCCAGCAACAAAAATCAATTACAGGTTACTAGAGCCAATAACACTGCTGGAGAAGCACTATTCTCCAGCGCTATAGCCAAATTATGGAACACCCCCCCCCCCACAATAACCTCTCTACCATCACGCACCCACTTCAAAGCTTTACTTAAAGTGCACCTAAAACATGCTGGCTATGCCCTTGTAACTCTCCCCTCTAACTTCTCCCACTCCATCTACCCTCTACCTCTCTTCCACCCCACAAACTACCTTTGATTACAGCAAGCTCTGATACTTCCATGCGTATCCACTTATTATATGGCAGTAACTTGTTATTGTAACAATTGTTAGTACTTAGAACAGATGCTAGTTATCTACTGAATGTACTATGTTCTTCATCTGTAACTATGTCTGTGATATTTTAATTACTAGGATTCTTCATCTGTAACTATGTCTGTAATATTTTAATTTGTGGAGCTCTTCTCCCCGGGCCTCCTCTGAAAATAGACCTGCGTCCAGTCGGACATTCCCGGTCAACCAATGTAAATAAATAAATAAAAAATAAATTGTGCATGTATAGTGTAGCCTCATTTTACTTAAAAGTATGTATATAAAACATCTTCTCACCTAATATCGGAGTGTGCACACTAAAGAAAATGTATAAACAATAAGTCCACACTCAATGCTTTTCTGCTTATTATGCATATTTTCAAGGTACTTACTTGTAACTGTTTCCATATTATGTAAGACTGACATCCGTGTATTTCTGTACCTTATCTGTATTATATATTTTGGAGCTTTTCTCCCTGGGCCTCCACTGAAAACGGATCACTCTGACCCAGTGGACTTCCCTGGTAATCAAACTGGAAATAAATAAATAAATAAAATAAATTTTCTTAGAAATGACGTAACATACAGCTATAGACAGACTTTTTAGACTGGAAATGCCAAACACCTCATTGTCCCTCTGAACAGCATATGAACTAAAAATATTCCACTGGTCTCCAGAGGAGGGCAGATAATGCAGAGCTCAGACCTTACCCTTCAGTCAAAGAATGAACACCCACTCAGTTCTCCTTCCCAGAACTGTGGTGCTGGTTTATAGTTCAGGTGCCATCAATCTATGCCAGTAGACTGGCTTAAACATCCTTGCTCTGTTCTAACTATATGGTACTTCATCTTACACATACTTCATTATTTTTCACCTTAAGTGTTTGCTAATGTAAACTAGTGTCAAGGTCAACTGTATGAGTCATTGTGCAGAAGTACTAGACTGAACAAAAACTGCACATTTGTGAGCAGTAGTTATATCTCTAGATTTGTAATACTGCAGTGGACAATGACGCAGTGATCTGAATATAAGAGTGTGAGAACAAAGGAATGTACTGGAAAGGCATGTGCATTGTAGCAGAAAATAAAATTCTAGTAATGGAATGAAGCAAAACTAGTTAGTTTAGTTCTTTTGTAAAGACTGTATGAACAATAGTCAGCACTGGAAAAAGAAAAATAGATGATGCAGGTACACAATGGCCTGTATGCTCATTTGTTCACTATGAACTTGACAAATTAAATTAGCACTGGAGGGCTTTCAGCTGACAGTGCTGGAAAAAAATCTGCTGTGAAATCCTGCCACACTACAATAAAATGCAGCCTCCCAAGGTGAATGCTTGAAATAAGATTTCAGGTTACATTATGTTTAGTATGTATTTATGTTTAATACCATCCCTATTATATGGAGCCCCTTTCCTCACCAATATCCAGTTCTCTTTGAAGCCAAACTTGACTTATGTTACAATAAGGTCACCAACTATCTTTGTATCACCCAAACAGACCTCTTAGATCTGAAAACAAAATACTGCTCAAAGTTGACTGGGAGTGTCCGACTGGACGTAGGTCCATTTTCAGCGGAGGCCCGGGGAGAAAAGCTCCACAGTTAAAATATACAGACAGTAGTTACATTGGATTTACATAGCAATTAACAATTTGATCAACATAGCAATTAACAATTACATCATAGTTACAGATGAAGAACATAGTACATCGGTAGACAACTAGAATCTTTATCTGCGAAGTACATAACAGACATTAACAATTGTTACAATAAGAAGTTCCTGCTGTATAATAAGTACTAGGCTTATGAGCATCTGAGCTTGCTATAATCAAGGTAGTTAGTGGGGTGGAAAGAAAGGTAGTGGTTGGATGGGGTGGGTGATATTAGAGTGGGAGTTGCAAGGGCATAGCCAGCATGTTTTTAGGTGCGCTTTCAGTAAAGTTTTGAAGTGGGTCCATGATGGTATGGAGGTAATTGTGGGTGGGAGGGAGTTCCATAATTTGGCTATGGCGCAAGAGAATAGTGCTTCACCAGCAGAGTTATTGGCTTTAGTGATCTGCAAGTGATTTTTGTTGCTGGATCTTAGTGGTCTGGAGGTGCAATAGGGTTGGAGTAGATTCTGGAGGGATGGGACATTTAGTGGATGGTTTACTAGTTTGTGGGCAAGTGAGAGTTGATACCATTGAAGGAGGTGAGGGAGTTCAAGCCAGCCCAGTTCAGCAAGTGAGAGACAATGGTGACTATGGTAGGAATGCCCCTGTGGCAAATTTGGTGATTTTGTTGTAGCAGGTCTCTAGCTTGTTTAGATCACATTGCCTTAGGTTGGTATATATTGGAGAGGCATAAAATAGGGTGGAGATAAGGCGGGGAATTTGCTACTGAAATCTTTGCTGCTTTGGTGAGAAGTTGCTTATTTCTGTATAATGCCCCTAGTTTTTGGTGGACTTTTTTATGGTCATGGATATGTGAATGTCAAATTTTAGTTTATTGTCTATTTCCACTCCTAGCAATTTGGTGTGTTCTGCTGGGTGTATAGTGGTGGTATATTTTGCTGTGATGTTAAAGTGAAAGTTGTTTTGAATATGTTTGGTGGGTTGGAAGATGTTTAGTTTTGTTTGGGTTGACTATTAATTGGGCATCGGATAACCAAGTTTCAACAGAGGAAAAGGCTTCCTTTCCCTGTCCAGGAACTTCAAAAGGCTTCCTGTGTGACTTTTTGCAGTTTGGGTAAGGACTGGGCTGAGCAGATGATGGTTGAGCCAGCTGCGTATTGTATGAGTGTGCCATGTTTGGTGGCAGAGGCTAGATTATATTGGTGAAAATAGAGAAGAGTAGGTGTCCAAGGATGGATCCTTGGGGAACCCCTATAGAGACAGGTAGTTGGGGAGATATGTCATTCTGCCATACAATGGATTGTTGGTGGTCAGACAGGTAACTCTGAAACCAGTTGGTGACTGACTGAGAGAAGGATAGGTTATTTAGGACAGAGATAAGTTGTTTGTGTGGGACCATGTCAAATGCTTTAGATAGGTCTAGGAAAGTAGCAGAGGAGAGATAGCCATTGTTTTTATGCTGAAGGATAGTGTTAGTAAAGGAGAGTAAGGCAGTGGTGGTGCTATGGTTTGGTCAGAAACCATGCTGAGTATTGGAAAGGAGGTTGTTAGTAAGGAGGTAGTCTGAGACCTGAGAGTGAATGCATCTCTTAAGTATTTTGGAAAGTGGAGAGAAAATAGCTATGGGGCGGTAACTGGTTAGTTCTGTGAAGGGGCCGCCTTTGTAGAGGGGAATTATATGTGATACTTTCCACAGTGTGGGAATGTAACTTTCTGACAGAGATCGGTTAATCAAGATGGATACTGGGTAGGCCAGAGCATCAGCTGCGATTTGTAGGTATTCACTTGGGAGGTTTTCTGCTGCTAATTTGGTGGGCTTAAGTTTAGTTAAGAGTTTTTTTTTTATGTTGGAGGTAGGTACAGGAGAAAAAGAGAAGGCAGTGGGGAGATTATTAGTTGAAGGTGAGGGTTGGAGCAGAGGGTGGTTGTGTTGTTTAGCTAGTGATAGTATGGTTTGTGTGAAATGTGTGTTGAATGAGGTAGCAATATTTTTGGAGGAGGGGTACTGACTTTACTTGGGTGGGGATGGAGTTTATGGAGGACCAGAATTGTTTGGGGCTGTGTTGACAGGAGTCTAGGGCAGACTGGTAGTATTGGAATTTGTCCTCCTTTATTAGCTTTTTGACTCTATTGTGTAGTTCTAGGAATTTCTGTCTAGTTGAGGGGGTTTTGGTTTTGCGCCAGTGCTCCCGGGCTTTATCCCTGTTTTTCATTTCTGACTTTTCTGTAGCCATGGGGAGGGTTGTGCTTTGGTTCTGGAAAGTCTTATAGGGGCGTGGTAATTAAGGATACTCAGGAAGGTAGTATTAAAAAATTCAACTACATCATCAAGACTGAGGTACTTTAGAGGATGCCAGTTACATTCTTTAAGGGATGAGATGAATGTGAGTGAGTTAAAGTTTAGTTTTTTACGTATTTGATGGTAGACGACAGGTTTAGCTTGGCATAGGTATTTTTTGAGTAGGAATGTTGGGGAGTGATCACTGAGGCTATCTGATAAGAAGCCTGTTATATATGACTGGGGGCTCTTACTGACTAGTATCCAGTCCAGGGTAGTGTGCTTGCTGGAGTTTTTATTTATCCTGGTTGGCGACTGGACAAGTTGGGTGAAGCCATGAAGGTTTACTTGATGGGTTGGATGGTTGCCAGAACAGGATTGGCAGTCAATACTGAAATCACTTAAAATTATAGTTTATTGGGGGGGATGGTGGATAGACCAGCTGAGGAGGTTTTCTAGTGGAGGGATGTTTTGGCCAGGTGGGAAGTAGCATCCAATTATGTTGAAGGTTTTATTTTGGTTTATTTTCAGGTTGGTATATATTATTTCTTCATTGGCAATTTGGAGAGCTGATGAGTTTAGAATCTGGATGTTTAGATGCTGTTTAAATATTATAGCTATACCACCTCCTTTCTTGTTTAGTCGGTCTAGTCTTAGTATGTTGTAACCATTAGGGAGGATTTGCTCACTGGTAATGTGAAGTTTTAGCCAGGTTTCTGTCAGGATGATTATATCTGGGGAGTATAAGTCTATGGTGGCATGGAGTTTGCGGACTTTGTTGGCTATACTTCTGATATTTAGGCTTAACAGAAGGAAGTCATTTGGTTTTCTACTGGCTGGGATTTGGGAGATGTGGTTGTTAGTCTGATTATTAGAAGTGAGGTTGGAGATGGAGGGGCCAGGGTTGGGGTGGATGTCTCCACTGAAGGCAAATTTAGATATGCATGAGGTTATTAGTTTTATCAGTTTGTGAAAGAGTTTGCATTTTAGGGAAACTTTATGATTGGGTGAAGTCGGTAACAGATGTGGTGGGAGGGTTATTTTGTTAACTTGTAGGGATGCATTTAGTTTTAGTATTTTAGTTGATAAAATATGTGGGGGATGCATAGGGATGGTTCTTGAGTTGGTGGGAGAGGAGCAGAGTGAGGGTGAGTCATGAGTGATGGAGTGAATAGTTGTACAGTGGAAGTGGTTGCGTAGGGGTATAATGGAGTTTTGGTAAGATGTAAGATATGCATGGAGAGGGTATGCAAAGAGTATAAGTATGGTATGCTTATTCATGTTAGCAGAAGAGGAGGAGTAGTAGTTGGAAGATGGTGGATTTAGAGTTGGGAGTAGTGTTGTGGTTGGTGGTAAAAATGATGGGAGGGGTCTGTTTTAATAAAGGTAGGCCCACCGAGGGTGGGTGGGAATTGGAGGCAGGGTGGGGAGCGAAGTGGGCAGAGACCTGTTAGCTGCTCTTAGGAGGGGTTGTGGGATGGAAAACAATCAGATAACAGAGAATACAGGCCTTTATATAACTTCTGTCCTATGCATTCCTAGTGGGGGAGGAGGGTAGGGACTAATTGCAGGAGGAGTCCTGTGGGAGTGATTGACAGGTCTCTCAATCAGATTCTGGAAGATGGGCAATTCAAACAAAAACAATCGATCAACTGACACAAACTGTAGTGAAGTGATATGGAGAGAGCACCGAGAGGATAGATGACCTGCAGTTAAATAAATGTCAGTACAGTTCAAGGGGGGAACTAAACTAGCACAAGTTAATTATTTCTGGTGTTACTAATTCTGGTGTAGTGCAGTTTAGTTTGGAAGTGGATAGCTATTGCCATACAAAAATAGTCTAATATTGACTGGTCACAGATGAAACTGGGGAAAAAAGCACAGTTGGATGTAAAAGTCATAGATAAAAATTTTAAATTTTGCCTTGCTACTCAAAGAGAGGTACAGAACCCAACAGTGTGTCATCAACTAGAGTCTGAAATGGGGTCTTACAGGATTAGAGTTAGGAAAACTGGGCTAGCTAGACTGGCCTCTGCAAGTGTGCATGCTTTAAACAAAAAAAACTCAGTATATAAAGGCATTAACATTAAGTCTTTATGTTGAAAGTTAAGGCATACATTGCATTAATTTGAAGGAAAGCCGTGCTTTCAGAGAAGCCTTTGTAATATTTTCACTGGAATTGCACTTCAGCAATAGTAGTTATTCAAGTTTGGAGGGTGGGGGGTGCACCTGCAGCCCAAGACGTTTGAACAGATTGCGTTTAATTTGAAAGCTATATACAATATTTACAATGTTGAACCATAAGAAATAAGCAGCTAATAGAGAAAAGACAGCAAAAAAATGCTCGTGGGAGCATAGCTGAAGGAGAGTTATTGAGGTTATCGATAGCTATTGTTATTGTACTGATAGTTACTGATAGCTAATGGAGAAGGGAGAGCTTAGAAAATGCTCGTGGGAGCATAGCAGAAGGAGAGTTATTAAGGTCTTAGGAACCTGAGGAGGAAAACCCCCAGGAGCATAGCTGGAGGAGAGTTGTTGAGGGCTTAGGAACCAGAGTGGGAACCCCCCCAGGGGAATGGACTAAGGAAGATTAGGCTGGATGGTGGCAATTGCATTTCCATTTTGTGGCCAGGTGTTTGGTAAGCTGAGTTTTGAAGTTTTCTAAGTTTGGGATGGTTCTTAGAGAGGGAGGAAGGGAATTCCATTTCTTGCCTAGAGAGACAGCGAGGAGAAGTTGGCCTGCTGTACTTTTGGGTTTGGGGATAGCAATTAGGTTTTGATGCTCAGATCTGAGAGTTCTATTGGGGGTGTAATGGGGGAGTATATTAGTTAGCACTGGACACTTAGTTGGGTGATATACAAGTCTGTGTGCAGTGGTGAGTTGGAGGAAGTCTAAGTAGTTTGGGAGTTCAAGCCACTTTAGGGATCTTAGGGTAAGGCAGTGATGGGTAGAAGGTTTAGATTTGGTAGCAAATTTTGAGATTTTATTACAGCAGTTTTCTAGTTTGGAGGAAATAGAGGAGGATATGTTAGTTAGCAGGGGGGCTCCATATAATAAGGAAGGCAGTAGATAAGTAGTGGCTAGAGTATTCCTAGTAGTATAAGAGAGGAAGCGATTGTTCCTATACAGCATACCTAGCTTTTGGTGGGTTTTCTTAATATTTTGTTGAATATGGATATCGAACTTGAGATGTTCATCAATAGTAATACCAAGTAATTTAGCAGAAGGAACCACTTCTATAGCTGAATTAGTTTGACTTGACACTTTAAAGGCATTTTTGTTGTAGGAGAATGACTTTGTGAGAACGAAAAGTAGAATGTTTTATTTTTTGCATTGAGAGAGAGGTGGTTTTGGCACATCCAATTTTCGGTGGTTGAGATGGCAACTTGTGTTTTAGACAGCAATTCTGAGAGGTTAGAGGCAGAGCAGACTAAGGTAGAATCATCTGCACATTGAATAATTTTGGAATCAGGAATGGCAGCATGAAAGTTGTTTATGAAGATATTGAAAAGCATGGGCCTTGGGATAGATCCCTGTGTTACGCCAGTTGGGGTAGGTAAGAAGGAAGAGGTAGAGTACTTCCATTTGACTGCCTGAGTTCTATCTGATAGGTAACTGGAGAACCAGGATATAGTGCTTGGGGAGAGATGGAGCTTTGAGAGGTGATAAAGAAGGTGTTTGGGTGAAACAGTGTCAAATGCTTTGGACATATTGAGCAGAACAGTAGAGACTAGATGTCCAGAGTCTCGGGCTAGATTGACTGTTTCTAAGAAAGTGAGTAGAGCAGTTATAGTACTATGACCTGGGTGAAAACCATGTTGTGTAGGTGTAAGAAGATTATTTTGGGCCAGGTAAGGCATAAGTTGAAGGTGAATGCACTTTTCAAGGATTTTAGAGATTGGAGAGAGCAGAGCGATAGGGCGGAAGTTAGGGATGCTGGTGTTTTTGCCTCCTTTATGAAGGGGAAGAATATAGGCTGAGCACCAGAATTTGGAGACATAAGATTCCTCAATAGATTGGTTGATTATAATACTGATTGGGAAAGCTAAGGCATCAGCAGCACATTTTAGGAAGGCAGAGGGAATGTTGTCAGGAGCATTAGAGCATGGTTTAAGTTTGGATAGAAGTCTTTTTATGGAGTTAGTAGAGGCAGGTTTGAAGTCGAACAAGGGGGGGTTATTAGTGGGGTTGGATGCGGAAGAGAGAGGGGCTGGAGGGTTAATGTTGGGGAAGGTCCTGGTCAGGTCAGAAATAGTTTCTAAAAAGAATGAGATAAAATCAGAGGCTAGATCAAGATCTGATTTGCTTGGGTCAGGACAAGGATTATTTTTGGATCCTGGATTAAGCAGTGAGTTTATTGATTTCCAGAATTGCTTGGGGTTTTTGTTGTTGTTGGACTGGAGTTTGATGTAGTAGGACTTTTTGTCCTTGGTTATTAGCTGTTTTGAGATGCCAGTTGATAATTACCCACTCAAAAAGTATTGAGGGGTCAGATGATAGTTACCCTACCCAACTACAGTGTTTCAGTAATTTTAGAGTTGGGGTTGGCATGACAGTTAAGGTGTTTACCTCACATTCAAATAGTACAGGGTTTGATTCTCACTAAGAGGAAATTGGCTAGGCTTAAAATGGCCCACTTAGGTAGCTAGTCTAGTGCTTACCTATGAACCTACAAAATGAGCTATGTTCCTTGCCCTGGAAATGCTGCACATCAGCAAATCAAATTGCACAAAAGTCACTCATTCTAGGGATCTTAACCTAGTCTGTGACATAAACAGAGTATGCTGGAGAGCCGGGTACATCTCCCAGAGACTGCCACTCCTCTGGAATAAACTCCCAATTCACATGAAGCAGAGCTCCTCCCTAACCGTATTCAAACACAACCTAGATAAATGGATGGGTGACCGCAAATTCATCCCAGGGGTGGTGCAACTGTCCCTCATGGATAGTCGGTGTTGACCATAAACTCGCTATGTGAATGTCACCCATCTACCTAAGGACAATTGTGGCAACTCAGGATTAACATGGCTAGGCATCTAAGGGCTCTAGGGCAGTTAGCCTAATAACCTCCTATGAACCTATAATTTAAAACTCATCCAACCCACCTAAATTACTAAACTACCAAATCACTTCTCTACCAGAGGATAAGATCCACACACTGAGGTTCAGAATTGGTGTAGACACTGATATAGGAGATGCATACCTCTCAGCTGTCCAGATTTTCAAAAAATGTCCAGATTTTTACCTCACATTTTGGTCTGCTCATCATAAAATTTGTGTTTTTCTGGCAAATCACTGTGGATTGAAGTCACTAAATGACATGCATTTCAGTTTCAGACTTCACAGCCTTCAGAAAATGCATGCTAATACAAATCCTGTTATTCTAGCAATGTTCTAAGGTTATAAGAGCAATATTTAAAATCTGTCCTTATTTTGGGGTCTCTGTCCCCCCAAGTATTATAGGCTCTGTATATTTCTTGTGCTAATAGGTTGAAAAGTATGAGGAGGTTTTGCAGTTCAGTGGTCCAAATAGAAGGTCTATTGCTTTAGGAAACAGAGAAGAAAAAAAAATATATTTTTTTAGTGTCAGACACTGTAAGCTGTACAGTCATCCCTCTACATAAAGGGGGAGTGACTACAGACCCTGGGAATTATCGCCCCATTAGCCTGACAAGTCTGATATGTAAGGCTATGGAGCACATCACCATAGACCTAATTAACAAGGATATAGGGAATCTCCAAACTCTAGATCCCACGCAATTTGGTTTTGTGAAAGGTAGACCATGCCTGTTCAACCTGGTTGACTTCTTTGAGTCCATCACCAGAGCTGTGGATAATTGAGGGCAAGGCAGTTCATATAGCCTACCACGATCTGGCCAAGGCCTTTGATACCATTCGCCATGCAGGAATTATTGATAAACTCACCAAACTAGGCAGCAACCCCTATATCACTAGGCGGGTTGCAAACTGGCTGACTGATAGAACCCTGACTGTGAAAGTAGCGAACTCCAAGTCAGACTGCCAACCAGTCACGAGTGGAGTCCCACAGGGATCAGTCCTGGGTCCTCTCCTGTTTGGCATCTACTTCTCAGAAGTCCAGGCCAACACGGAGGGACTCTGGCTGACCAAATTCACAGACGACTGCAAGCTGGGAACAATTAACTCCCCAAATGATGTAGACATCCTACAGAAAGGCCTCACTGAGACCAATGACTGGTGTCAAAACCAGAAACTCAGTTCCCACTAATTACCACATCAATGGGAGCCCACTGAATACTGAAGGCAGTATAAGAGATCTGGGGAAACAGGTTGACAGCAACCTCTCCTTCGACCACCACATTGCCACTGTAGTCAGAAAGTCCTTCTATGTGGCACATCTCATTACCAAGGGTTTTGCATCCAGGAAGAAAGAGGTCATCATCTCTCTCTACTCTTCCCTCATTAGGCGAATCATCGAGTATAATGTCCGATTTGGCATGTACCTCACTAGACACATGCAACAGCTGGAAAGGCCACACAATTACCTCACAAAGAGGATCCTAGACCTTAAACAGATGTCCTGCATGGACAGACTCAAAAAAACTCCAGCTATTCTCTGTCTCCTATTGTCTACTAAGAGGCGACTTCTGCTTGACTTACAAAGCCATGTATGACCCAGCTCTGTTAGAAATGCTACAGCTAAAGAAATCCCAACCCCTCTACACCACACGCTCCAGAGACCTCAACCTCATTATCACAATCAACAGAACATGCTGGAGGGACAGGTTCATAGCCCAGAGAATGCCCATGTTTTGGAATAGATTTCCCATACATGCCAAGCAGAGCACCTCACTGGCCCTCTTCAAGAGAAATCTTGATGAGTGGATGGGAAATAGAAAGTTCACCCCAGGGATTACTGCAGTGGCTCTACTTGATAGAGGCACTGGGAACTAACGTTGGGTGGCACAATGCCAGGGCACTTCTATGGGCTAGGCTTGTAAAGGCTCCAGGGCCATTAACCTAGTACACACCTATGAACCTATGGTCAAACATCAGAGTATGCTGCTACCACTGAAATATTAAAGAAGAATTAGGATTGATTTACTGTTTGTAATGTAAACTGCAGTGTGCATTCAGTGTCTACAATACCTTATATGTGAGACTTGGTGACCATGCCTTCTTCTTTGACTTGTTGCTAAATGAGCAAATGGCATGGTTGCTTATTTGCTAGCTCTTGTATGTGTGTGTGTGTCTCTCTCTCTCTCACTATAGCTAACCAGTGGCATCCATATGTACTGAACTATCCAGAAGCCCTGTAAAAGTCATGGTGTTGCAAAAGGGTTGTGATATTTTTGATAATTTAAGCTGTTCCACCTTCCAGATAATGAAACTGCACTGAAGCCTGATCCACTGCCAGAATAGAAAGGACTAGGATTAAAGCATTTTACATTTCAAGTGAGGCAACTTTTAGATTA
This sequence comes from Protopterus annectens, assembly GCF_019279795.1. Taxonomy (NCBI): domain Eukaryota; kingdom Metazoa; phylum Chordata; order Ceratodontiformes; family Protopteridae; genus Protopterus; species Protopterus annectens. The sequence goes on along the minus strand of NC_056730.1, from coordinate 140,709,487 downwards.
ACACACATTTAAATTTGTAATTTCATTCAAAGAACTCATCACTTTTCAGCTATTGCTTTAGGAGAAAGCAGAAAATGAAAAGTTACTAAAACCGCCTAAGTGCAACAATACCACTAACAACATCCCTATCCAATGCAAAATGAGCCAACTCCTCAAGAAAATTATGACAAAAGCTGATGAAACTCAAAAAGTGCCACAACGCACTTTGATATACTTAGGCAACTTGGCAAAAAGTACTCTCAAAGTTAAAAATACTGCATCGATGGATCCTAGCAATATCCCAGGATGCACCTTAAATAGCATGAAGCAAAATTAACCACCCCCTAACAACACTGTTCAACCTCAGCCTCCATACAGGTTTTGTACCAAGCAAATGAAGAACAGCTATAGCCATTCCCCTACATAAAGGAGGACTGTCCACATACCCAGGCAATTACAGACCTATATATGTGACCAGCCTCATTTGCAAAGGCATGGAAAGACTTATGAAACTAATCAATAAGGTTACAGGAAGCCTCCAAACAACTGACATGTCTCAGTTTGGATTTGTCAAAGGCAGGTCATGCTTACTCATACTGGTGGACTTTTTTCAAAAAGGTCTCCAAAGCAGTGGATGAAGGTAAAATGGTACTCACTGCAAACCTTGACCTGACACAGTAGAAAAGCTAAATAAACTGGGAATAAACTTCTATTCTACCTGCTGGATTGCCAGTTAGCTTACAGACAAGATGCAGGAAATCAAAATAAGGGAAGTTACCTCCACAAAGAGATAAGTAACCAGTGGAGTCCCCCAAGGTTCTGTGCTGGGATCTGTGAATATTCTTAGTATGGGATGAGTTAGTGCATGTAATCAGTCTGAACTATATTAAGCATGGTTGTGTTGCTTTTAGTCTGATGCTGTTACATATTATACAAGGAACAAAAACTTTTACTCTTGCATTCTATGTTTTTAATTTCATGAAGTTAACTGTGAATATTCTTAATATTGATTAAATTAGTACCTATGATCAGGATGAAATATGTTAATCATGGCTGTATTGGTTTCTAGTCTGAAGAAGTTCCATATTATGAAAAGAATGAAAGCATTTACTGTTGTATCATACATTTTGTATATGAATAAACTTAATCATCTCAGAAGTAACAGTTGTATTTTTTGTTTTATTCATTCATTCATTCACACTTAGTTAAACAATTTCGGCAGGATTCAATAAACCCTACACAGCTCGCTGAAACCATGTTCACATTGTGGCAAGATGCGCACATGATAATGTGCCTATTTGTATTCAGTAAGCATCTCTACATGATGTGTAGAGCCACACAAACATGGTAAACATTGAGGCATGTTAATTACTGCATAAGCAGCTGAATTGTATGTTAATCAATGAATTCAAGATGGCGGAACTATTCAACAAGCTATAAAGCAATAGTGTACACTTAATGTGGCCTTCTGCCTTGTATTCCAAAACCTATTGGAATACAGCCACAGAAATTACACTGGAGGGAAAGAATTTTAGGGGCTGCTGCTGCTGTTCTGCATGTATATGGGCAACACACTCAAGACTTTGCTGCTGCTGATAATCTCAGGTAAGGAGGAGAAGGGTATTTAGAACCCATTTAATGTTTCATGGTCTGCATGAGTTGGAAATAGTACAGCACTACAGGGTGGATAGAGACCCACTCCAGGAACTCTACATTGTCTGTCATCCTCACCTGACAGGAAGGACAAACTGGGGGACACGAACACCTTTAGAGAACAAAGTATGTGGAGCACTTAGAATATTAGCTACAACAATCTTTCAATGACCCACAAGGGACATGTTGAAGGTGTCACAGACATCAGCATTCTACAACAATTTCTGAATGGTATGTTACAGCATGCCGGTGACTATATATATTCCCCCCCACCCACCCCCTAAGACAAAGCTAGAACTATGCAGGAGTTCTACCCCATAGCACACTTTCCTGAAGGCTTGGGTGCCATAGACTGCATGTAAATTGAGATCAAAGCACCTACTGGAGGAACAGGGAAGGGTCGACAACAACAGAAAGGTGTTCCTCTCCATTCACCACCAGGTTGTGTGTAATGCCAGGGGAATCATCCTGAACGTGTGTGCTGGCAGCTCCAGCAGTTAGCACTACTCACATATCTGGCACACCTCACAGCTCTACCAGATGTTTTCCTGGAGAGATGTGCCACAAGGTCATTTACTGGGGGATGCAGGGGATGCACTTGAACCATGACAGAAATGCACATACACCCACAGAGGAACACTATAGAGGCACACGTTCAAACAACAAATATAGTGTGTGTGTGTGTGTGTGTGTGTGTGTGTGTGTGTGTGTGTGTGAGTTTGGGCCATTGAAGTCACGTTTTCAGTGCCTAGATGCACTGGGGGGCTCTGCAGTATGATTCCAGTACTTGTTCCAGAATTATCACAGTCTGTGCTGTCCTACACAATATCGTCCTATGAAAACAGCTGCAGCAGGAACACCAAGGGCTAGGAGCAAACATTTCACCACCACTGGAAAGGTCACAACATTCACACGTAGGTGAGAAGTCAGGGTGGGATCCCCCAGCTGCTGTGGGTGGAGGTTAGACATAGGTGTGCACCATATGCCCTCACCTGGTGAAGAGGCACCAGATAGCACACATGCTGACCACCTAAGGGGTACACCTTTCATCCTATGCATATACATACAGTAAAATTGAAGCCAGGCAATGCTCACAACCTTTGCTCCCCCATGTAATGGCTGTGTACTGATAGTGTCAGACAGACTCAGCCCTGAATAACAACAGTTATAACTGCAGGACTATCAAGGTAAGTGATGAACCTGTAATAGAAAAAGAAATGTGCAAGAACATGAATGAATGGCAGAAGCCTGCCTAACTGGTACTTGTTAATGTAGCTAAGTAGAAAGTGTGTAAGCTGTCCAGTAATGCCACTGATGTTTGCATGACTGACATCTGTAACATATAGTTATGCAGTTTACCAAATAATCTGGCCTATGCAACTGAAATATACACTATAGAAAAATAATTCCAAAAAGTATACTTATCCCTACAGTCTCACAAGTGGAGCAATAAGCATGATTGACAAGTCTTCTCCCTTGCAAGTTCCTTAGCTACATAATTACATTTCAGTGTAGATTCAACCTTCTCAGCACTTTGAAGTTGCAAATGAGGAGTGAACTCATTAGAAATGCTGACTACCAAAATTTTGACTTTGTGTAGCAAATGTAAACATAGTGTAGCCTCTACACCATTGTTATGTGGTAATGGCTAGCCACTTTGAATGATTACTCTTACTAAAGTAAAACACAGTAATGCACTGACATCCTTCCGTGAAGTGGGTGTGTCAGTGAGGATACCCTTACAAAGTGTGAAATTAACTGCAGTGAGCTTTTAAACAAAACCAAATATCCCACATGTATATTTCTTTGCAAAATAGCACAGTTTCATGCCTTTGCTGAAAACTGCTGTTGACTGCCATGTATTTTGTATCGCACCTTGAAAGAAAAATGAGAGAATATGCACTAAAGTTTGCATGTTTAACAGTAAAGCAGAGATAAGGGAATGATTTCCAGAATACAAACAGAAGGCAGAGCTGCAGTTTTGCAAACATTTCGTAAATAATGTGTGATCACTCATTCCGCTAAATGTTATATGTACACATTTACAATTAACTGAGAATGTCCAACTGTATGAACTATTTATCACTGGGTATGAAATGTTAATTGCTTGTATGCACATTATTTTATTGCTATTGCAAAGCTGTGTCGGTGGCAAAGACAGATAACACATTACATCAAATTCAGAGCTAACCATTTAACATTTGCTTCCTTTTGTTCTATCCTTTTTTTATTTTTTCCATGTGCGTGGCTCATGGCATAGCACAAACATGGTTAACTGCTTGAAACTTAAAATTTAACGTCAGTTGCCTTACAAAGTGCAAAAACACTTAGCAGCATTGTACAGTGGTTAGTGACACGGATGGTAATGGCTGCAGAAATTGCACCAGTCTCTGTGGCACAAGGTGAAAAAACAGTGAGCTAAAAAACAGAGAGAACATAGGTAAAGTGGGGATGGAGTCTCAGAGTAGTTATTTTTATTAAGAAATGGTCATAATGAGTATTTACACATGTAGTATGTCTGCTATTGCTTTTACATTTGTGTGTCACCTACCTAAGGGCAAACAAGGTTCATTACTTAAAGAAAATGTGAAACATTTAATTTGGTCCACCTTCCTTCGTGCAAACAGGGACAGTGGTGATGCACATCCATTAGCACTCTGGACAGTACTGAGTGTGGAAAATATACCTTATAACTACTGCCTAGATTTCTTTGGGGTGCCAGTTGTAAGTTCTGTGAGTTCATTGTCAGAGCACAGGTGAGCTAGGGTTCAAATTGAGCACACTCCACTTTTTAGTAAGAGTCTCCTACTGTAATTTTCACAAAACATTGATTCTAAAGGTAATACTACATACAAAATAGCTACGGATCGCAGGTTGATTGACAGAAAGGTAGCATTGCTGCTTGTATATGCATACTTTTGTACGTATCATATGTATTATGTGGTGTAACTGGTTTAGCGTGACAATGATGGTTGTGTAATAAAAAGTGCAGTAGTATATCTTTGGTGGATACAGTACTTTACTGACAACCATCTACACCCCTCCCATAACCCAAGTATAACTGTAAAACAGAATGTATTGTGGGGTAGGTATCATAACTTCAAAATCTATTACTAAAGTCATGCCAGTCTATCCATTTCCAGTATATTGTCAGACAGTAGTCCTGCATCACACATGAGAATACATAAGCCAGGACATTTTAATGTCACATACATACAGGCTTAACTGAAGTACAGCACCAGTCACTATTTAAGTTGTAAATCAGTAATGACCATGGTTGATAAATATGTCTTCTCTGGCAATGAGGAATAATCACCTGTGTGGAAATGCATGCAATCTCTTTTACATGGGTTTGAGTCCCTCATTATACAAATTACTTTTAACAGTGTACAAGTCTGCACAAAATATGTGTCATGTCATCCCACTGATCTCTCCAAAGTCATGGCTTAAAAGCCAAGTTATTTAGCATTTCGTTGTTGACCAGTGGACAAAGTGTGACCAGGTGTAACAGCACACATGCCGTAAATCAATGTCAAATGTCACATTATTCTTGCTGTTTTATAAACTCCCTTCCTCTTTCTTTGGCAAAGTCTTTCTTCGCTTACCATTGTGCAAACATGGTTGGAATGGTTATGACTGTTTGCACACTGGTCATAAGATGTGACATCACAAACTGAATGGAAATCATTTCGACCTTTGCAGACATGACATGAGATGGGACAGATGGTGCCAAATTCAGGGCACAGAGGTGGGGGTGTGGAGGAGTCAAAAACATTTATTGCACTTCTTGTGAAGTGCTACAATCATAGGCTGCTGCAGGGGGACTAAACTGGGTCTCAGTATAAGGCAGAGACTTGGAACAGCCTAGCCAGGACTGTCTCTCGTGTGACTAGCATACCATGCACTGGGAAGCAGTGTAGGCTCCACTACAATGACCTAAAGAGGCAAAAGCAGGCAAAACTCAACCAGTGGCTGGATGAGTTTAGAACTGCTGACACCTCCCAGTAAGTTTAGATATCAAGCAACTTTAACTCATTACATCTGAGTGACACCTCATGGTGCATCTGCAGTTAACTCCTACTGAAGCCTCTAGGCATCAAATATTGCTTGTTCATATTTGCTTCAATAATTCCAAAACCATACTATGTATAAGGTTTTAAAAGATTTCATCTTAAAGCTTGCACGATGGCAAACTCAAGTGCATTGATATCTGGCATCTGTCTAGCTCAGGTAAATAGATATTAACTGTTGTTTTTATGAAATTAATTTATATAGATATAATTTTCACAATTTTCTAAATAGCTCAACAACCATCTCCCTAGCCTCAAATGAAAGCTGTCAGCTAGATGAATAAAATGCTACTGACAGTATGTGTGTAACTAGAGTGGTTGCTGAGATATTGTAAGCTGTTCACAAAATATTACAAATGTAATAGTTACTGTATTTAGTGAATTATAAAATTCAGTTCAAGATCTAGAACCTCAAGAATATTGCTACTATAAAAATAGTTTATGCTGAAGAGTTTGCCATTTATACTTCTTTCATAACCCCTATGGTTCCAGAAATATGAACTTTTGTTTAAAATGTGAGGACATCATTTGATTTTGTCAAATGGCCTAGGCTCCGCCCATTGGAAGTTACAATCCAAACTTCCTGAGCTTCATTGGGATGAATGAGTTAAATGACATAGAATGCTATAGATAGCCAAGACTAGTATGCATAATGTTTTCATGTCTCTTCTTTCATATTCTATTTTACAGGTGCAGAGGAAATCTTGTCATACAGGGAGGCACATGCTGAGTGGTCGGAGTGACTCAGACAGGCAAGGGTTATGTTTACAGCATAACTGACCCTGACTGCAGTAAATATATTGTGATTCCATAGATGAGTGTCAAGTTCAGCATGCATATCTTAACTGTAACAGAAAACATATAAGCTGTCTTCTGTAGCTCTTGGTAATTGTATTAGGCTGTGTTGAAAGGAGGTACTGCCAGCACAGCTAGCTGAAATTTTGTAAATAATTATATGTCATTTGTGAGTATCAAACTGATTTATGCAAGATGCTTGTGTTACAAATATATTAGAACTGTGGGTCATACAAAATGTTGGTGTTACAAATGTATTAGAACTGTATGCCATGTATATATCAAACTGGTTTGTACAGATGTTTGTGTTAAAAAAGGTATTTTTAAAGTGCTTGTGTTTAAAATGTATAAACAGTGTGCCTTACTGTAGAGAAGAAAAATGTACATGCACCATTGTAACTGTTTAAATGTATATATTTTAACAGACAAAACTGGAGGGTTAAGCTTAGTCCAGCAAACTTTAGAAAAATATCTGAAATTAAATCACTTTATAGGCTAGGCCACAAAGATGCTACCTCACAGGTTTCAAGGCAGCCAGAAACACAAAATTCTGTACTAGGAAGCTTTTTTGTATTGTCTTTGGGGTGAACTAATAATACTTACAGCACCTGCCAAAGATCTGAGGAAAAGCCCTTGTGTGTGTATATTTACAGGTAGGTGCTAAATCCTGCCAGCTTCCAGCATCGGGGGTTTTGCATGGGAATTAGAAGTCAAATGACAAGAAGTGATGTCATTCTGAAAGCTATCTCAGTAATAATATTTTAGATATTATTTTGAGAAGTCTCCTGGAGAGACAGAGCATTCTGTATTCTGTCTTGGACCTAACAAGAAGAAACACTCACATAATCTACCTTGTTCTAATTAAGTAAGTTATTAGGGAAAAGTAACTCTCTTAGATACAGTCAGGAATACAGCGTAGCTTAGTTTAGATATTGTTTTTCTGTATTTGTTTGAGACTGTCCTTCAATGTTGCTTTAAATATTTCCTGTGATTTTGAACTCTGATGTCACTGTGAATATATACTTAATATTTTCTTGTTCTTTTATTATTTATTAAATATATTTAAACCTGTCATTGTGGCTAATCTTTGTAGAGATATTTACATTTTGAGAGTACTTGCATATTTATCTGGTGACACTGTGTGGGCCACTCCTAATAGCCTTGCTCTTGGTCAAACTACCATTTGTATTAATATTAATTTCACTCAGTATATTGGGTACCCTTGGAAGAGCCTTACGGTAGTGTATGAGCAGTTGTGGTGGCAGTGGTAACTACCTTATAGTCTGGGCAAAAGGGGGCATAGCTAGTAAACCTGTGCCAGCCTTTCCCAGGTGTGTGTGTGTGTTCAAATCAAATCTCAGAGAGTGTGCGTGTCAGCTACTTGGGCAGGGACATGAAGCACTGGTTGTACCAAGAGTGTTGGAGGACTTGGCTTGGAACCCTGGCTGAAGACTCAACTCTATAGCTGTGCCAGTAGGGAGTCTTACTGGCGATTTGGAGAAAGAGGGAGAAACTAGCCCTGAACTGACTGTGGTCTCTGTGTGCTCTTAAGGGAAATTGCACTTGATGCAGAGGGCTGCATCTGCAAATACTGTGGGTGTACCTGTTATCCTCCCAGTGAACATCCCCCCACAGGTGCCACTGGTGAGGACTGAGGCACCTTGATTACTGGTCCATTGGTGAGTCATCACATAGCCAAGTGCAATAGTATATTCAGATTATGTGGGTTCAATTCGCACAAGTAACCTACAGATTCACATTCAAGTATCATTTTTATATTTGAAATGCAGCAATATTGACTTTAATGCCATGTTGTTAAGTTAACCTGTAGTGTTTTTAAAAACATATATGTAATATGTCCATATTCCAAGGAATATTTGTCACAATTCACAATCAGTTTTACAATTGTGAAATCTTTATAGCTACTATAATAGGAAAATCATATTTTTTGTAGTAAAGCAGAAATGTGACATTTCATAGTTCTAATCATCTTTTTCCATTTTTTGTCTCACCCCACCCCCTTAGCTCTCTTTTTTTTTTTTGGGGGGGGGGTTGTGGGTTACCTGGAATCACATAGTTCTGATGTCATACCTTTCTGACACAGGGAGGTAGGCCAACCACTGTGGCTCAGCCTGCCAACCCTCCAATGGCTGCCGCACCAACACATAGCACTTCTGGGATGCAGTCTGGGAGTACTGCCTCCCACAGCCCCTGCACTACCTGGCCAATCCATATCAGGTAGCATTGTTCTGGCTGCTGGTGCAGTGGTAGTCTCCTGCAGTATTGGTGGAGGGAATGATTATGTTACCTGCCAGGGATGGTAAATGATGTAATAGAGACTGGCCTTGGTGCCCACATCAGCCACCTGGAGAGGTTGCTCAGTAAAAGAGAAAAGAGACTACCAGATCAAGCAGTCTCACTGGAAACTCAGGAAGGGGACAGTGATGACAGTTCTGAGGGTGAGGACTAGATTCTCACTGTTCCCATGCTTGACGGGCATGTGCCTCTGATGTTCCCTACTTATCCCCAATCATGGTGCCCCTGAACATCCCTTACTATCCCTTTGTCTGTCTTGTTTGTCCTGTTTGTCTGCACCTGCTTCCTCACATACCCTACCTACTAGACCCTCACATTCCTATATCCTTTCTCCACTATTTTTCTCTTTTTGAAAAAAAAAATGGGCACCTGACCCACAGAAAAAAATGTCCCATACGTAGCTCTCCATTTCACATGTGTCTTCTCCACACACTTGATTTGGTCAAATTGGCTATATAACATCACTGCTTTGTTGTCACTCATCTGTGTTGTACTGACAGTCCAAATTCATCAAATTTTCTCCACATGTGCACATTACTGTATTGAAGAAGTAGAGATCTATGGTTCTTTCCTAATTCCCTCCTGCAAATTCCTTTATTGCTTTCTCTTAGTTCTTTGCCCTGCCTGCCCCCCATTTCACCACTTTCCTATCTACCCCATTTTCACACCTTTAATCTGGTCAAAAAACAGAGTTATATAACTCATATGGCCAGAAATGGCCCATAAGAAAGTCTTCACTTTTTGTCTTCTGCATTTGCACGGAGTTTGGCATCACTCACCAGTGCCGAGCAGCAATGCATGGTTCTTCATGTCCTATGACAATGCCATTGACTGCAGTAGTCCAGTTATCTCCACACAAAGGTGCGTAAACATGCTGTGCTATAGGAATACAGAGTTAAAGAAGAGTAAAGCCACTACTTTGAAACAGTTACTATGACAGTTCTGTCCACTGCTGGATATAACAAAGAGTAAATTCCTATGTGGAGTGTTGACGTAAATTGCTTGACTGAAGATTTTTTTTGCCCATAGCATCAATGATTCAATTCCAGATGTTGCTCATATCACTTCTTACTCTGATGTTATATGTCTATCCATCTTCAACCCATTTTTCCATTTTTGCACATGTGGTCAGGGTGTCACTTTAACAGTGATAATCATCTAGAGCCAAGGTTTACACTGACAGGTAGCTAGCCCTGTCACAGTAATTCATCTATACCATACACTTGTACCTATGGCCAATTTATACCCACACAAACACAGGGAGGATATGCAGACTCCATACAGAAGGTGGTCCAGCCAAGAATTGAACCAAAGAACTTCGTGGTGTAAGACAACAACTCTAACCACTGCACTGCCCAAATGTGATGTTATATGTCTATGATATGTTCAGTCACCCATATCTTAATATTTGCCACAGTTATGAGTTCTCATTGAAATATATTGGATACTGGCCAGAACAAATTATTTGCTTTAACATTTATCCCCACAACTAAGACATATTTATCCAACCTTTTTCTGCTTGTCATAAGCCTGTTGTCCCTCTTCTAACCCTTCTGTACCCCTATGTCAGTCACTCATAATCTGGAGCATAGGAGTTTAATGATGAGAACAGACAATTCCATGAATGTTACATGACACCAAACTCTATGTGTATGTCCATCTCGCATTTATATTACGTGATCAAACAGTGAAATGTTCAAACACATAATCGACCCCTAAATATCGGAACGCAGTAATGTTGAATGGCAAAAAAAAAAAAAACACCCAGACAAACCATTAAAATGCTCTAATCAGAGGGGCAAGCCCCCCCGCACCCCCCACTACTTAAATATACCAACTCCGAGATCACACTACAGTGCAGACAATGGAAACTTCCATGTCCACACTGTACGGAGATCTCCATTGAACTGTTTGACATTCTGATGGTTCGATATTTAGGGGTCGATTACCTATTCAACCATTTCACTGTTCGATCACGTAATATAGACCCATCCATCTCTCCTTGTATGCACCCTTTCAGTCCCACCCCTCTTTGTGGGTGTGTATCTATTATACTGATAGATGTATAGATCATATCATGGTTTCTGCATACTGACATGACTATGCTGATAGATAATACAAACTTGTTACCTAGATTTAATAAGTGAGCAGTGATCCTGTAGTGTTTAAGGTTTAAATATCTGCTGTAGGATTCCCTTTGTGTCATGTTCAGGTGATGATGGATGAAATGTTCATCTAATATGATGTGGAAACTCTTCTTACTGTGAAGAAGCATACTACACACACTTTTCAGGATATCCAGCCCTACATAAATAGTTAGCACATTTGCTGAGTCATACTAATTTATTTATTTATTATTATAATTTACTGACCAGAGAAGTCCGACTGGGTGAGAAACCCATTTTCAGTGGAGGCCTGGGTAGAAAAACTCCACATAAAGTACAGACATTTTTGACAGTATATAATTTAGATTACACACGCAGTTTAGTTCAACATGTTACAATCAAGAATGAGAATATACTGTATGGCTTAAAGTATTATTACATAAGATAGTATTATTAGTATTTAAGAAAGTAGTATTACATAAGGTAAACAGACATTACACATATAGTTTAGGTCAACATGTTACATTCAAGAATGAGAAGTATACAGTTTATCTTAATGCAATGTATATAGTATATCAGTGCAATATATACAGTGTATCTTAATGTAATGTATACAGTGTATCTTAATGCAGTATTAACTAAGATAGGTAGACATGGTGAAGCATAGCGCTGAAGGAGTATTAATTTGCAGACTAGGCAAAAGAGAGATGTTGAGAGTCTACGTAGGCTACAGAAGAGAGAGAAATGTATAGAGGCTAGGTAAAGGAGTATGAGAGATGTTTAGAGGCAAGGTAAGGAGTGTGAGAAAAATATAAGAAAGATGTAGTCTGAGATGTGGGGTTTGGTGGAAATGAGAAATGAGTAATAGGTAGCTAGGGGGAAAAGGATGCAAAGGCATAGGTACACAGTTGGGGAAGAGGTTGGGACTGGGGGAGGTGATAAGAGGAGGGAAAAAGGAAAGGGAAACAGGTAGTATGTGCTTGTGAACAAAGAGAATAGAAATGAAGTATGTTAGTCTTTGGGAGAGGAACAGGAACAGATATGGATGTTGCGAAGGTGAGTTTTTAGAGAAAGTTTGAAGGTCCTCAAGAAGCCTAAAATGCTGATATACTGGGGCAGGTTATTCCATTGTTTTGCAATGGGACAAGAGTAGAGGTTTAATTTGGTTTATAGCAGTTATACAAGGCTTGTGTACTTCTAAAAGTAGTTTACTTGTGAAACAGATGCTTCTGGATGGAGTATAGAGCTGTAGGGTATGTTTTAATGCTGGGCAGCTGTTAGGCTTGTGTATTAATTTGTGTGCTTGAGTTAGCTCCACAAAACTAAAGTATTGGGGAAAATCAAGCCAATTGAATTAATTGAGGGCAAGGCAATGATGTGTGCAGTAAGACAGGTTAGTAGCAAATTTAGCAATTTTGTAGTAACATAACTGAAGTTTGTTTTTGAGACATGTGAAGGTTTGTTATGATGGGGGCCCTATACAAGAGGGATGTGGGTAAATAATTATAGGCAAGTGTTTTTTGGTGGGGTTGTTCAGGAATTGTTTGTTCCTGTAGAGTTTGCCTAGCTTAAAGTGTGTATTTTTTATGGTATTTAGTATGTGATGTTCAAAGGAGAGTTTGCCGTCAATGGTGATGCCCAGTAGCTTTGTTTGAGTTACTATTTCTATTTCTGTATTACTTAGTGGGTGTATTTTGAAGTTTTGGTGCAAACATTAGCAGTTTGGTCTCTTTGGGGTTTAGTAGTAATTTTGCATTGTTTAACCAGGTTTCAATGGAGGTGAATCTTGAGATATTTTTAGAAGTTGTTGTAGGTTACTGGAGGAGGAGGAAATAATGGTGGAATCATCAGCATATTGAATTAGTTTACTTTCAGCAGAGTCTGTATGGAGATTGTTTGCAAAAATGTTGAAAAGTAGGTGTCAAAAAGATGGAGCCCTGGGGGACTCTGTTTTTATTTATTTATTTTCCTGGTATTGTGATAAGTTAGTTTGCTATTGAATGCATTGTTTTCTATTGGTTAAGTAGACAGCAAACCATTTTAGAGTTGGTGGACAGCATCCTAATGTAGATAGTTGTTGTATTAATTGTTGATGTGATACTGTTTCGAAGGCCTTAGATAAGTCCAGTAGTATTACTGAAGTTAGCTGTCCGGAATCTAAGGTTTTATTTACAGTATCTGTGAAGGATATGAGTGCAGTGGATGTGCTATGTCCTGGGTGGAAATCATGCTGGATAGGAGCAAGAAGATTGCTGTTAGTAAGATGTTTCAGTAGCTGCATATGAATGCACTTTTCCAGTATTTTTAGATAAAGGCAAAAGGATGGAGATGGGACTGTAGTTTGTTAGTACATTGCTATTTCCACCCTTGTGTAGGGGTGTTACAATGGATTTTTTTCCAAATTTGAGGGACTTCAGATTCTGTAATAGATCTATTAATTATTATACTAATAGGGTAGGCTACAACATCTGGTGTGATTTTTGGTATTCTGAAGGGAGGTTGTCTGAGGACAGAGAGCAAGGTTTTAATTTTAGAAGAAGCTTATGTATTAGAGAGGTGGGGGGGGTAGGTTGTAGAGAGAAAGGAGTTAAAGAGGTTGTTGTGTAGATATCGGATTTAGGGGGTTGTTAGTGCTGATATTATTGTTAGTTGATTCAGGTGAGGGTGGATTTGGTGTTGAGATGAAGTTTGAGTCGATTATTTCAAAATCATTTCAAAAGATGTACTACCCCTTGTCATTTGTAGAAAACTGGTGCACACAATTAACTTGTGATTTGAAGTGAGGCCTGCAAAACAGCTACTAGCTATATAAGTGGATTGAAGTAGGCATTACTGATACAATTTGGGGAAGACACATACTTTAGTACAGTCATTGTAACATTTGCAGTCCTGATCAAATTTACATAGCAAATGACATCCTGACACCATTTGTAAAAAAAAACGAGAATCATCTGGATTTGAACTCTGGCTCATCTGTGCTCTAAGCAGGAGTTTATTGATTTTACACCCTTTGCCACAGTGAAAGCTAGGCAGCAGGTGTATTTTTCACACTCAGTACTGTCCAGAGTGCTGCTGTCCATGCAGTGCAGCTAAGCCTGTTTGTATTTTCCATACTCAGTACTGTCCAGACTGCTGCTGGCCATGCACTGCAGCTAAGCCTGTTTGTATTTTCCACACTCAGTACTGTCCAGAGTGCTGCTGGCCATGCATTGCAGCTAAGCCTATTTGTATTTTCCACGCTCAGTACTGTCCAGAGTGCTGCTGGCCATGCATTGCAGCTAAACCTGTTTGTATTTTCCACACTCAGTACTGTCCAGAGTGCTGCTGGCCATAGTACTGTCCAAAGTGCTGCTGGCCATGCATTGCAGCTAAGCCTATTTGTATTTTCCACGCTCAGTATTGTCCAGAGTGCTGCTGGCCATGCATTGCAGCTAAACCTGTTTGTATTTTCCACACTCAGTACTGTCCAGAGTGCTGCTGGCCATAGTACTGTCCAGAGTGCTGCTGGCCATGCATTGCAGCTAAGCCTGTTTACGCAAAGGAAGGCAAACCAAATTAAAGTTAAATCAGAGACCCCCATTTTTGTTTGGCGCTTAATGTCAGGAAAACAGGGAAGGCAAGTCCAACAGTGATTTATGTAATAAAATAAAACTTTGACGTCAACATTTCAAAGATATACACCATTAAAATCAGATTTCTGCAGTGGCATGACCATGAAGTACTGTGTTCTGTAGCTTGGATAAATACATATGTAGGAGTTTTAATCTCATAGCAGTTACCTTGTGTGTGTGTGTGTGTGTGTGTGTGTGTGTGTGTGTGTGTGTGTGTGTGTGCAGCATGAGTCCAGGTCCTGTCTCACTCAACTAGCATTCAGAAAATACTTTTACACTGCTGCATGACTCCAAAGAAATTTCATACAGCCCTCCCAACATCCTCGTTTCAACATACACTGATGATGTCATCCATTATAAACTGGAGTCTGACACTATTAAAATTAGGCTTCTGCAGTGTGCAAGCCTAAGTACTGTGTTCTCTCATTTGTGTAATTAGATAGGTAAGGATCCACAGCTAGGTCAGACATTCCTGCCAACATCTTCTCAGCATACAATGATGATGTCATTCTCTATAAAGTGCACTCTGACAGTGTTAAAGACATACTTGTGTGGTGCAGTTAGTGTTAAATGCTGTGTTCTGCAGCTTGTGTAACTATATAGGTAGGGTCTCTAGTCTCACATCAATCAACATGTGTGTTCACTCAACTATCTGTCTGGAGACAATTTTATACCAGGATGCGAGTCCACAGCTATGTCAGACACTCCTACCCAACCATCTTCCTCTCAGTGTACACTATTGATGCCATCTCCTATAAAGTGCACTCTGACACAGTTAAAATCAGACATCTGTGGTGGTGCTAGTCTTATGTTGCATGGAATCCAGCGTCTATACCTACACAGGTGTGGTGTCCACATCTGACCTCAGTCAACTGGTGTATGTGGTTGGTGTTATATTATGGTCACTGTATGATGTTTCCAGTCTCTTTTCCATTTAACTCACACTCAGGAGAAATTTTTACATAAACCCCTGAATCAGACATCCCCTTTTTCCCTCTGTCCACACAAAATCTATTCTGTGGAACACTATGAATTTCGTCATCTCAAAGATGCATACACACATTGTGTAGCAGAGCCCCTCCATGACCCTCTGCAGCCATCTCCAGACCACTGGATGCATGATTGCTAATTCTGTCATGGGGTTGTGCACATGTCACATATGGACAGAGGCAGTCAGTATTAAATCACACACACACCCCTACTAACTTCCATCACATACATATAGCAATTTCTGTTTAAATGGTATAATAATGGCTAGGATTTTATGTGCTCTTGGCCAGTAGCTTAGTTATGTCCTATGACCCTCTGAACATTGCACATGTCAATATTGTTGTTATCCATATATGTTATGTTGAGGTGCGGATGTACTGTATCCCTACAACAGTGTATTTCAGTCTGTGATTTGAACTACTGTATTGAGGGCCGCTGCTGCTATTTGGTTACATGTTTCTTCCATAACAGCTGCAGTAATATGCCTCCTTAGGAATGTTGACATTGGATGATGCTATGTATATTGTTGTCTTACTAAGGCATGTGTTCTTGTACTGCAGTATATCAACATTCTTTGCAGTCGCCATACAACCATCACAGTGACAGATGCAGTATGGCACAGGTGTGCATGTACACACCTAACATCTGGAAATGTAATCTCTCATTCAGCAATATTATTTCATACCAATTACATGGGCACATATGCCTAGATTCGTCCATATGTTGTAATGCTACTATATACAGAAATTATTTATTTACAGCCTTGGGAAATTCATTGCATGCAGTATTCTGTTACTATTCACAAGGATTATACAGGTGTTCCCCAGCAGTATTCTATGACTGCCAGCATTTGTGTCATGTACCTCACAAGACATCTACAACAACTGGAAAGGTCGCAGAAATACCTCACAAAGAGGATTACTGGCCTCAAACAGATGCCCTACGCAGACCGACTCAAAAAACTCCAGCTTTACTCCGTCGCATATCGCCTACTCAGAGGCGATTTCTGCCTAACATACAAAGCTATGTCAAACCCAGAGCTGTTGGACATGCTCCACTTAAAGAAATCCCAATCCCCTCCGAGCTACATGCTCTAGGGACCTAAACCTTGTCACCACAACAAACAGAACATGCTGGAGGGATAGATTCCAGTCCCACAGACTTCTCATACTCTGGAACAGACTACCCATGTCAAACAGAGCTCCTCATTAGCACTCTTCAAGAAAAATCTTGATGATTGGATGGGAAATAGGAAATTCACCCCAGGGATCACTTCTGTGACTCTGCTTGACAGGGGCACAGGAAAATAATTTTCTTGGGTGGCGAAAGCCAGGGTACCTTTTTGGCTAGGCTTATATAGGCCCTAGGGCCAATAGTCTAATACCTACCTATGAACTTATGAACTGTTCTGCATGAGCCATATCCACCTCAGTTGTCATGTGTCCACATATGGTGTCAGGGCCCTCACCAACACATTTCCACTGATATACATATAGGCATATGATGTACAACTGATGTAATGATGTGAAATAGGCAGCGTTTTATGACTTTGTTAACAGATCTACCGTGTCGCATGTCATTCAGACCAAATGTTATATCTGGAGGTGATGTACAGCCTGAAGTCCAATTATAGCATGGGTACAGCCATAGTGTGACTGTACTGCATCATAGACGTACCATAGGTTCATAGGTTCATGCTAGGCTATCTGCCCTAGGGCATTTAAAAGCCTAGCCAGAGTGTGTTTGGCTTTCGCCACCCATTTTAAATGAATTTTGCTATGCCCTTTTTCGAGGTTAGTATACTGTGCCTCTGTCTAACAGTGACACAGAAGTGATACCCAGGGTAAACCTACGATCTCCCATCCACTCATCAAGATTCCTCTTGAAGAGAGTCAATGAGGGACTTTGCCTAACCTGGACTGGGATTTTATTCCATCACATCAGTATTATCACTTGATAGTTTGCATGAATACATATTGATGAGTGTCAAGATTTCATGTCAGTGTAACATTTTTACTGGCAATGTCAGGGGGACAGTGATCATGTGGCATATGTGCTCAGTGTTGACATGTACTTACAGAGGGTGCTCACTAGACTTTACACTGCTATACTTTCTGTGCAAATGGGCATAGTTGCTGCATTGCCATCAGTTTCACATACTGCTGTACCATTCATTATAAGGTATCACTTTTTAATTCATATATCAATTGCATATGCTTCAGACACTGTTCATTACTATCACATGTGGCAGATGCATGCAATACACAGCTGTATGTAGGACATCCACTCATAATAGTGTGTTGTTTGTAAGAGTTGTTATCTGTATGGACATTATCTACGTTAGTCAGTGATGCTTTAGTCAAGTGTATCATATTTGTTACAGTGAGCTCCCATACAACTTATCAGACATACAGAACTATTCTTTGGGATGCATGCCCATTATGATTTGGCAATGAAGTCTTCCCTTCAAGGTGTTCTAGATGCATGTGTGATACTTCTTTCTGTGTTGTACTCAGCTTAGTGACAACATTGATGGCATGGGTTTGAGTCTTGCAGGTATGGATTGTGGCTTATGTGTCATGCAAACCCCTCATATGGCCAGGACTGCCCCTGATTTCAAATCTAGGTTGAATACTTTCCCTCAACCCCTCCAAAAAGTGGTCATTTTTGGAGAAGGGGTGGTGAAATCCCCTTATAGCATACTGACAATGATTACAGTTGTACATGTCTGTTCCTGCAAAACATATATAATATGTTACACTCACGTATTCTGTCAATGCCGCAGATTAATGGTCATACTATTTTAAAAGTGTCCCTAATTGTGCCTATTCCTGTCAACATTTGTCCATAGGTCTCTTGCTATGTGTCCATGACTGGTTGAGAGGTATGCTGAAATGTCACTCATATTCAAGCAAGTCATTTTGCAGATCTTCACACTATGCACATACCTCCACTGTATATACCGTTCTTGCTAAGTGTCCTGCCAGTGAGCATGTCAGTGATATTTATATCACAACCATTCATCTCCATTGACATGTAACTTTGTGTGACCATCACATATATATCATCATGTGTAATGATATAATATAGTCACACAGGAGGTGTAAACAGCAGTATGTACTGTGCTATCTAAATATGTCCTTAATGTTATGCTACTTACTTATCTTGGAAGTGTACATACATTGACATATCCTATCTTGGGGACATTGTCATGTTTAACATGCCATCTTCCTCTTTCTTCATTCTGGTCATTCATGTCTGTGCCCATTTCCATCAGCATACCCTCCCTGTTTATTGTAAGTGTCAATGTATTTGCCCTGCACTCAGTACACTTTAATGTGTTAGTACAGTTGCTATTGCAACATTGTCAACCTTGATAGTCACTGTGGCTGTCCACGTAATCCAGCCAAGCAAGCTTGCTTGTAAACAAACTTGAATGTTTCTTGTTTCTGTGTTCATGCTGCTC
Source organism: Protopterus annectens (assembly GCF_019279795.1). Classification (NCBI taxonomy): domain Eukaryota; kingdom Metazoa; phylum Chordata; order Ceratodontiformes; family Protopteridae; genus Protopterus; species Protopterus annectens. The sequence goes on along the minus strand of NC_056730.1, from coordinate 140,690,502 downwards.
TGCACTGTTTCCTAGCAGCAGCACTGTTGCTGGCCAGAAAACCATGCCTGTATACATGTACATGTGATGATCATCATGAATATGTAATTAGTGCTATTGCTCATCACATTAAAATGTAAACTCTGTGTAGGTTTCATCAGAAGCCTACAATAATTTTCTTGAATTCCTGGGCTTGTCTTTGGTAAATTGGCCACCATTGTTTTCATTTTTATTCATGGGTTTTACTGGCTTATTCCATTCTAAAATGATTAATTTTGTACCTCAACCATATACATGGGCTATGGTGTACCATGAAAATGAAAGTATAGTTGCTCCTTTTGGATTAAAGTTGGATACACCTACATTGTTTTCAATACACAGAACACATCTATAGTGATGGAGATGAGGATATACAAGATGAATTTTCTGCAATAGGTTCATTGATGTATACTAGGCCCAGCTAGTGCCTTTAAAAAACCTAGCAGCTCAACCCAACTCAGTTGTACCCCCTTGTAACATGTGCATCTTGATTGGGAGAGTATGTTTGTTAGCAGGGGTATGTTAGCAAGGAAGTTGCTAAAAATTATGAGGGGGGAGTATGTTAATTAGGGAATGTTTACTGTCAGCATATGCCTGTAAGAGACATGGGGTCCAGCCCAGGGATGGATTTATGATTACCTATCCAGTATTAGTTAGGGAATGTTTATTGTCAGCCTCTGTCTATCGGAGACATAGGGGCCAGCCCAGGGATGAATTTACAATTTCTTATCCAATGGTCAAGATTATGTTTGAATAGGGTTAGCAATGGACTTTGCCTCACATGGATGGGGAGGCTATTTCAGATCATGGAGATTCTTTGAGTCACATATCTGTGTCATCAGCATGTTCTATTTATGCTGCAAGCAAAGTTCAAATACCAGGATCTCGTGTTTCTTGTGCTTCTCATTTTGTAGATGTGCAATAGTTTCATCAGGGCTGGATCTAAGGATGCTTTATATGCCAAACACAGATTCCCTCTCAACAGCCTGTAGTAGACCAAGTGTAGAGACAGGACTCTAAAATGATCTGTATAGAACAGTGTGTTAATACTCTGGTTTCTCTTGGTGAGGAACTTCTGTGGGCATTCTGTTATGTATGCCTAGTCAGGTATATGCAGAAGGGGGCATTGTACTCAGTGATGGGTCTGATAAGGGATGAGCAGAGTGGTACTATAACCATGTTGTAGCTGAATGCCATACCCTTACTTATAAGTTGGGTAACAGAATGATTTTCTTACTACCTTGGCTACGTGTTGGTCAAAGGCCTGATTACTGTCTACATATATTCCCAGATCTCTAACTACTAAGTCAACTGTTAGTGGTGTCTCATCACTGGAGTAACTTGCCTGGGCAGATTTTATTTTCCCAAAAAGCACTATAATGCACTTCTTTACACTGAGTTATAATCTGTGGCTTTGGCACCACTCATTTGTCTGTGTTAGACCCTCTTGCAGGATGTGTGTCAAGGGGAGAATTTACGATAGCCCCCAATTCGCAGTTGTCTGTGAACTTGGTGAGCCAGAGGCCCTTGACATTAGCCTTGACCTCTGACAAGTAGATACCAAACAGAAGTGGGCCCAGCATGGAGGCTTATGGTACTCCACTGGTGACCTGTCTCTTGATGGAAGTGGTCTCACCAATCCTGACTTCTTGGGTCTTACTTGTGAGTCAGCTGGCAATCCAGTGAGTTGTGTAAGGATTTAAACCAAATTTGGTGAGTTTGCCCACAATACTTGAGTGGAGTATTGTGTTGAATGCCTCAGCCAGATCTAGGAAGGCAGTCTTCACCATTTTCCCTTCATCTATTGCCTTGATTATCTTCTCAAAGAAGTCTTCCAGGTTAAATAGGCATGACCTTCCTTTGACAGAACCAGACATGGATGGGTAGAGTGAATCAAGGCTGCCAATGCCTTTGTCGGTTATTTCCATGATAATTAGTTCCATGATTTTGTACATTAGATTAGTCAAACTAATGGGCCTGCAGTTTCCAGGGTCGGTTGATGGTCCACCTTTGTGAAGGGAGATAACCATTGCCATCCTTTATTTGCTTGATATCTAGCTTGCTTTGAGGTTGCAGTTGAAAAGTGCCTCAAGTAGTCCTGATAGGTCATGTTTCAGGCTATTTAGGAGCAACCTCAGATATTGTTAGACCCCAATGAGGCTGTGTTTTTAGCCTTAGTGAGTGCCACTATGACCTGCTCCTTGCTGATAGTTGTGGGAGATTATGCTAGTAGGGATTTCACAATGGGTGGCAGGGAGGAATGTTAGGCGGGTAAAGTTTGAGCTGAATTTGTCGTCCAGCAGATTCGCTATGTCACTCTGTTCAGGGATGGTGGTACCATTTACTACCAGTTCTGCACACTGTTACTGTTACTGTTACCTTTGGGGTTTCAGACATAGCTGTAGAAGGCTTTGTGGTTGTCTTTGATGCTACCTTGACCTCGTAATTCACCTTGTTGGATTTAATTAATCCTCTTAGTTTCTTGTTTAGTTTTATTATTGAGCTCTTGTCATTATGAGAGTTGCTCTTTCTGATTTTGGCAATGACTTTTTTCCTTTTGTTATATACCCTGTTGGATTCCATCAATGTGATTTGTTTTTGGGGTTTGTTTTGGGCTTACATCTGGTAGGTACAGCAGCCTCTCTGCAGCCATTTATATGCTTGGACAGTGTTTCTGTGAATAATTCTGCACAGGCTCTTGTCAATTCTGGATTAGGTGGGGAACTGAATTTTGACAAACTGTTGCTTAATAGGATGTAGTTTGCTTTAGAATAGTTTCTAATTGTTATGGATTTTGCTGTTTTTTCCAAGTTGATTTTTATTTTGAATGAGACAGCTTTGTGTTCCAACCTCACCAGTGAGAATGTGACAGGGTGGGGACAGTGTTCTACCGTATTGGTGAGAACAAGGTCCAGTATGTTTGAACCTCTGGGTGAAGTGGGCACTAACTGTTTGTGTTAATAAAGTCCAGGAAATGTTGTGCCTGTAAGCTGGAAGCAACGTATGTTTCCCAGTTTGATTGGATGGAAAGTGCCTCCAGTAGGTCTAGATAAGAGTTGTGGGATTCTTGAGACATAGCTGGTGACCTATAGCTTCCTAAGATATGGTAAAGGACTCTATCTAGGATGATCTGCACGTGGATGAACTCTGGGGTATCAGCCTGTTCAACCAACCTTGAGGTACACTTGTTGCTAATGTAGATCAAGACACCTCCACATTTAGTCCTTGTCTGTGCCACTGATGGTCTAAATGCATGGAAGGCAGTGTACCCTTGTATTGCCAGAGTACTTTCTGCAGCTTTAAACCATGTTGCAGTAACAGCACAGATGTCTACATTCCCCAGCGTGAGGAGAGCTTGTAGGGTGTGGAGTTTCTTGTTAAGGCTCGTAGCACTGAGCAATAACACCTTTAGGTTCCATTGGGTTTTATTTGCTATATCAGTAGGTTTGTCACTTTGGCATTGCCTAAAAAGGCTCTAAGGGGGGTGAATAAAATTTTAGCCAAAATCCAGAAGCCCATCGAGGACGGGTGCAGGCCATCTTTGACAAAACAACATGTTCTGTTGACCATCTCTTACCAGATTGAAAGATATTGAATCCCTCTGATTAATACCAGAAATTAAGCTATTGTTAAAGTCAGTCATTTTTGTTCATACTGAGTCATCATCGTTGTGAATAATATGCTTGCCCTTACAATCTCTTTCAGTCTAAACTTGTTAGAACAGATACTACTAAGTTAAAATACTTTTATTGGGATAGTGCATATTTTGAGAATTATTTAGCAGCTAATGATAAAATTGACATTACTTAGGTTGATTTGTAATGGAAATATAACAGCAATGCTTACTTAAGAATTAAAGTTCCAATTATACAGTGCTTTTAAACTATATGCATTCAGTAGTTAAGTCAAAATGAATGAAATGGTAGCTAGATTGTGAATGAATAAGAAGAGAACATCAAATTAAAGAAATAAATAAGGTTGAAAAGGGATATCAAGCAGTAGAAACATATCAATAGCTGCATTAAAGGTTATATACAAAAAGGAATGCAGAAGTTCAAAAGACTAGTTATAAGAGTTAAAATCAAAGTGCAAACTAAAAAAATAAACTAAAAAAAAAAAAAATCAAAACCAAAGTGTCCGGAACATGAAAGAATTACACAGCACCACAAAAGTTACTTAAGAGCTTTCATTCTATTAACGTGTCGAACTTCTTCAAAATAAAATACAAATAGGCAACACTGCTTAAAAATTAGTAAAACCATGACATCCCATTAACAATCATCCAATAAAATCACAATAGAGACAATTAGTATAATAACCAATCAAAAGTCAGAGTTGCAAATACATTGACTTGAAAAATAACAAACTGCATATATACCTGTATACCTGGCAGGCTGTGGCAGTTGCAGCAGTTTTTATGTTTGGAAAACAACTAGAAGGCTGGGTTGTAGGATTGCTGAACTTGTACATGCCATCAAGAACAAAGACCATAACAATGCACTTGAGAGGCATAGTTTGGTTTACAATAACTTTCTTAAATTTAGTTTTTTTTTGTGTTAGAAAAAGTGGATTGTAGAGCCTTTGTTAATTAATTCAATTACCTTGAATTTATAGAGCTTAAATGGCAAGTATTACTACTTGCCAATGTGGTACCAGGTTTAAATGAAACAATTTTATTAAAAAGTCTTTTGAGATTTAAATGTATTTAGTTGCATATTTATATATGTTTACTTTTATAAGTCTGTCAGAATTGTTTATTGCAGTTTATTTTTCAAGTCAATGTATTTACGACTCTGACTTTTGATTGGTTATTATACTAAATGCATCTATTGTGATTTTATTGGATGATTATTAATGTGATGTCATGTTTTTACTAGTTTATAAGCAGTGTTGCCTATTTGTATTTTATTCTGAAGAAATTCTACATGTTAATAGAATGAAAGTACTTACGTAACTTTTGTGGTGCTGTATGATTCTATCGGGCTCCAGACACTTTTATAGGTTCATAGGTTAGTACTAGGCTATCATCCCTAGGGCCTATATAAGCCTAGCCATAACAATTTCCTTGCTATTTCTTCTCACACTATTTACTTGCCTGGACCCCTGTCTAGCAGGGCGACTGACGTGATCCCCAGGGGGAATTTCCTTTCTCCCATCCAATTGTCAAGGTTCTTTTTGAAGAGGGCCAAGGAGGTGCTCTGCTTGAAATGTATGGGTAGTCTATTCCAGAGTCTGGGGAGTCTCTGGGTCAGGAACATATACCTCCAGCATGTTTTGTTTATTGTGATGACAAGGTTTAGATCCCTGGAGCGTGTGGCTCTGAGGGATTGGGATTTCTTTAAGTGCAGCATGTCCAACAGCTCTGGGTTTGACATGGCCTTGTATGTTAAGCAGAGATCACCTCTGAGCAGACGATATGTGACAAAGTATAGCTGGAATTTTTCAAGGCAGTCAGAACAGGGCATCTGCTTTAGGCCTGTGATTCTTTTAGTGAAGTATTTCTGCGGCCTTTCCAGTTGTTGCAGATGTCTTGAGAGGTACATACCAAATGGGGCGTTTTATTCTATAATGTAATGAGGGATGAGTACAGTGGGACAATGACCTCCTTTTTTCTGGCTGAAAAGCCCTTAGTGATGAAGTGTGCCACATAGAAGAATTTCCTGACTGTTGTGGCGATGTGGTTATTAAAGGTGAGACCACTGTCCACCTGTGTCCCTAAGTCTCTTATCACACTTTTGGTGTTTAGTGTACTGCCACCTATGTGGTAATTCACAGGTACATGTTTTTTCCCAAAGGGGATAACTATACATTTCTTGCAATTGAGCTTGAGCCCATGGCTCTGGCACCAAGCATCTGTTCCTGTAAGGCCCTTTTGTAGAGTATCCACATCAATTGGGGATTCAATAATGGCTCCCAGTTTGCAGTCATCTGCAAACCTTGTTAGCTAGAGTCCCTTAGTGTTAGCCTGTACTTCAGAGAAGTAGATCCCAAACAAGAGCGGTCCCAGGACTGAACCCTGGAGTACTCCACTTGTTACTTGTCTTGAGCTGGATTTGGAGTCAGCTACTTTTACAGTGTGGGTTCTGTCAGTAAGCCACTTAGCAACCCATCGAGTGACATAGGGATTAATGCCCAGCTTAGTAAGTTTAACTATGATTCCAGAGTGGGGGATGGTGTCAAAGGCCTTGGTGAGGTCCATATAGGCTGTGTGGACTGCCTTACCCTCATCCACGGCTCTGGAGACTGATTCAAAGAGGTCAATCAGGTTCAGAAGACAAGATCAGCCCTTCATGAACCCAAACTGGGTGAGGTCCAGTGTTTGAAGGTTGCCAATAGCTTTGTTTATAAGTTCCATGATAATATTTTCCATGACCTTGCAGATCAGGCTCATCAGACTGATGGGGCGGTAGTTCCTGGGATCCAAGTTGGATCCCCCTTGTGGAGTGGGATAACTGTAGCTGTGCGCCACTCAGTGGTCATGATGCCTGACATGAAGGTATGATTAAACATGACACTTAGGTGAGGTGTCAGTTCATTTTGTAGTTCATGTAGTACATAGCCTGGGATGTCATCTGGTCCCATGGATGCTGTATTCTTAGCTTTGGAGAGTGCATTTTTTACCTGTGTGGCCATTATTACTGGAATTTGGCAATCTTCCAATATTGAGATGGGCTGTTTAGGGGGTGAGAGGGGGGTGAAGTTGGCACTGAATCGATCTGCCAGGATATTGGCAATATCCTTGGGATCAGTATATTTAATGCCATTCTGTTGTAGCTCAGAGCAGATCTGAGCATTGCCATTTAGATTCTTGACATAGTTATATAATGCCTTGTGGCTGTCTTTGGAATCTTTAGCAATTTTATTTTCATAACTAGCTTTGGAGGATTTTACGAGGGATCTCAGCTTCTTACTGAGGCTGGTAAGGGAATTTTTTGCATCGTGGGATTTTTCTCTTTTCTGCAACAGTTTCTTCCTTTTGTTGTAAAGTTTGTTTATGGCAGGGGACCACCAGATTGGCTTCCTTTTTTTGGAGGAGAGCATCTTGGTTCTATTTGGGATGGCATGATTCATGCATGAGTGGATGTGCTCGTACAGTGCCTTAGTGTAGGACTCAGCAGTCGAACTTTCAGTTCCCATCTGCATGGGTGTCATAAAGTTTGTCACTTCTGACTTGAGTATCATGAAATTGGCTTTGGAGAAGTTTTTATGGAGGTTTCCTTACTGGGGAGTGGGGGGGGGGTGGAATGTGGATATTTAGGGTGATAAGCTTATGGTCTGACCTGACCAATGAGGGGGTGACCATAGGTGTGGAGCATCGATTTCCCATGCTGGTAATTACCGGGTCTAGGATACTGGAGCCCCTGGTGGGACTATGTATTAGTTGATCCAGGGCGTTGGAATTTATGAATTTCAAGAACCTTTGGGCAAAGGTGTTGGCACACGAGTAGTTTTCCCAGTTAATGGCAGGGTAGTTGAAATCACCCAGTATTAGGGTGCTTGGTTGTATCTTAATATTTTCCAGTATGTTTAGAAAGGTGTAGTGAGAATCTTAGAGCATGGTGGGGGATCTGTAGCAAGCTACAATTTGGATTGCAGTCATACCTAGTGTTAGTTGCACCTGGAGAATTTCAGACGCATTGTGATGGGCAACTAGCCTGGTGGAGTGAATATCCTTGGTGAATATGGACACTCCTCCACCTTTAGTGTTTCGATCCTGGTTTGGTGGCTGAAAAGTGTGGTAAGAGCTGTAGCCTGGTATTGCAGGGGTGCTCTCTGGAGCCTTGAACCAGGTCTCAGTTACTGCACAGATATCGATGTTCTCCATTTTTAGGAGTGCCTCGAGAGTGCACATTTTGAGGTTTAGACTTCTAGCATTGAGTAACATTACCTTCAGATTTTGCATGCTTTAGTTGTAAGAGCTCCCCCAATCAGTGCACAGAATGAATGAAAAAGGGTTTTCGCTTGGAACCAGTCAGAGGAAACAAAATTCATTGCAGGTCTATCTGAAGCAGCTTCAGCAGAGACCTGGCTATCAATGAAACAACAGAGGTACAAAATGTACAGATTCAATAGAAGATTAAAAATGATGCTTGATCTGAACAGAGATCAGTCTGTGCAAGTGGCATAGAAGAATAAAGCTCTAACTATGGTGCAGGTAACCCGGTTCATTTAGCAGATGGGGTACTTGATGGCATATGCAGAATGGATTGGTGTATGCATCCTGAAGAGGTAGGCATGGTGCTTCTCACTCAGCTTGCTGTGTGTCAGCAAAGACAGGGGATCACTGAAGAACAGAAGCTCATTATGCAGTGGGGGAGGGGGACTGGTTAGGAGGAAGAAGTGGACATGGCCACCCAATTCAGGTATGGGAAGTGATGTCAGCACATGGACTGATGGGCCTAGGCGGCCATAGCAATGATTCTCTTATTACCACTGTGGGAGAGGGATTATTTATTTATTGACATTTGCTTCCTGGGAAAGCCTAACTAGTTAATAAATACCCATTTCCAGCAGAGGCCCTGGGATAGAAAGGCTCCAGAGAGTTAAATAACATCAATTAAAAAACATTAGTACAAATGTAATTAAAAAACAAAACATATATACATATAGTTTGATAGTGGAATACATAGGATACAATGAAGCATGAGGAGACACCAGTAATGTAAAAATAAGGAGATAAAAAATTATGATTAAATACGACAATCTGTATATACAAAAGTACTAGAAGTATAGTCTGCTTTGGTAGAAAATAAAAAGATACAAGTTCACTTTAAGAGAGGGGAGAGGGCAGGTGTTGTTGACAGTATGATGAGAGGTTAGGTTAGTATGAATGTAAAGTATTTGCTACTAGAGATCATGCAGGTGATATGCAAGGGCATCACTTTGCCATTGCCTTTAAAATGGTCATAGGACTAGGTTCATAAATAAAAAAATGTTCTCACTGCTAGGGTGCCAAGGTATCATTATGGCTGCATGGATTATAGCACATTAAATGCTTGATGGTCAATAAGAGGTGGGACAAAAATTATGCAATAAAAAGACTGAACATTGAGCAGGAGTTCATACATCAACATTCATGATGAGCAGAGCTCTCCCAAGGGTTACAGCTGAAGAAGACGGTGAAAACCACAGACAATTTTTTTGTATTTATCTATATACTTTTTAGTTTAAACATATTTGTATGTGAATATATATATATATATATATATACATGTATATATACAGAGAGAGTTAGTAAAGTTCTAAGTTTTTGTCTTCTCAATGAGTAAATACTGTGTGTACCATTACCTGCGTAAAGGATTATACACAAAAGTTGCAGCGACAATGGTGTTTCAAAATGAAGAGTTTAGTAGCAATAATCACTAATGCTTCAAAGGCAGCATGTGAATTTGATATCATGGCTCTTTTAAGATGTCCATCTAACAAAAGCAAGCTTATTTTTATGAACATTACAGATCATTCATTTGTGTTGGCCATTGTATTTTATGAACACTGGGATTTATTTATAAGGCTTGATTATGTGATTTTATGATCTTAGTATTGGATGAGTTAGAATGTGACCCGTTTGAAATATGTCAAACTGAGCATGGTTGTATTGTTTTCTGATGAAGTTTCATTTTATGGAAGGAACAAAAAGTACTTAATTTTATTGTACTTTTACATGTGTGGAAAGTTCACCATTCCTGACAACTGCATTTTTTTTTTGTTTTATACATTTCAGCACCTGGAAGTTAATGATGCAATTAAAGTACTTAATACTTAGATTTAACCTAACTAAAAAAACACAAGTCTGATTTAGATACTATAATGTTTACATTTCAGCAATATTGCAAGCCCATAACAAACATGCTGCATATCCTGTTTTTACCTTTCACTGGAAAGCAGGCTGTAGAATTCTATGTGGCATCAAAGATGACAACACGAGAAGCAAACTACTGTATGAAGCAGATATAACACTGGAAAAATATGTTAATGTGTACAGAGGAGCAGAAGTAAGCAGTGTTCAGATAAAATAACTTGCTGAAGATTTAGCTGTGTGCAAAATTAAATGCAGCAATAGTCTTTTGGTAATAGACATGATGTCACTGAAAAATTCAAGACATTTTGAAAACTGTGATATGAAGCTTTAGTAATAGATAAGACTGACACAGGTAAAAAATAAAGCTGTTCATTTGGTGAACTGCCATCCTGCTCTAGGTGTGGTTATCAGTACAACAAAAAGCCATGGATGAATCTTAATGTAAGATATTATTTTAACCAGGCTAAGACTTAAAGTCTTATCTTAACCAATTGCATCCTCCCTGTTGCTTGAGCCTTTCTAACACAGATGACAAGCAGGTGGGGTATTTTTTTTAGATGTTTTAATACATAGAAACACATCAGGATGGATAGCAGCATCATAAAATATAAACAAACTGGTTAACAGACAGTCCTTACAGACATACATGCAACAGCTTACTACAAAATGGCAGTCAGGCTCGCACATGCTCAGTATTTATACACTTGTGCAAGCTCTTGGATAGCTTCTTAAAAATACATACACACATGTTGATCTACATCCTCCCTCTTAAAAAGATTGCCCTTGGTAGAAACAACATTAGAGTAAGAGATGCATTATTATAGACATTAAAAACAAAGCACAATGCTTATGTCCAAGTTGCTGTGTATCTGTTATATGGTCTGGAGATACGACCAGATCTCATAACATAAAAATCTGGACTGAGTTTAGCAACAGGGACAGTCTTCGGTGAACAACTCATATCAGGAACGTCTGGATTTGTCACAGGAATGGGAATATTCTCTGGAACTTCCTCTGGAATTGGAACACTGAGCGGCTCACTCTGAGATAAAGAGTCTTTCTCACAGGCTATATGCTGTGGTATAGGCTCTGACACCAGTATCAAATGCTTCCAATTCCGCCTAAACTCTCCTCTTTATGATTCCTCAATGTATAATCTTGGTTCTGGGCAAATACTCTTCGTGACTCCAGTCTGATCATAACTTCTAGACATTTGCATCTTACTACTTCTCCTTCTTGTAATGGATTGAGCGGTTTGCTGGTTTTATCATAGTAGGACTTCCGGGTTAAACGCTTCCTCAACAGATTGTTTTTTACTGACCTGTTATTCTTAACACATGGAACCAACAAATGACTACTGATTGGTAATGTTGAGGGTAATGCTACTCAATGCTAGAAGTATAAACCTCAAAATGCACTCACTCTAGGCACTCTTTAAAATGGAGAACATCGACATCTGTGCAGTGACAGAGACCTGGTTTAAAGCTCCAGAGAGCACCCCTGCATTACCAGGCTATAATTCATACCACACCTTTCGGCCACCTAACCTGGAACAAACCACTAAAGGTGGAGGCGTGCCCATATTCATTATGGATATCCACACCTCCAGGCTAGTTGCACAGCATAATGCATCTGAGATTATCCAAGTGCAACTAACTCTGGGCAAGACCGCAATCCAAATTGTAGCTTTCTACAGACCCCCCCCCACCATGCCCTAGGATTCCCACTCCTCATTTCTTGATACACTGGAAAGTATTAGGGTACAACCCAACACCCTAATAATGGGCGATTTCAACTACCCCAGCATTAACTGGGAAAACTACTCATGTACCAACACTTTTGCTCAAAGTTTTCTGGAATTCATAAATTCTAACGCCTTGGATCAACTTATTCACACCCCCACCAGGGGCAGCAATATCCTAGACCTGGTCATTAACAACATGGGCAACCGGTGTTCCACACCAGAGGTCAATTCCTCGTTGATCAGATCTGACCACAAGCTAATCACCCTAGACATCCACATCCCGCCCCCACCCCCAATTAGGGAAACCACCGTAAAAAAACTTCTCCAAAGCCACCTTCACACTTCTTAAGACAGAAGTGGCAAACTTCATGACACCCATGCAGATGGACAATAGAGGTACGACTGCTGAATCCTTCACAAATGCACTTTATAAGCACTTACATGAGTGCATGGATCATGCTATCTCTAATAGAACCAAGATGCTATCCTCCAAAAAAAGGAAGTCAATCTGGTGGTCTTCTGCCATAAACAAACTCAACAAAAGAGTAAAATCCCATGACTGGAGTAACTCCCTGGTCAACCTCAGTAAGAAGCTGAGATCCCTCATAAAATCCTCCAAAGCTAGTTATGAAAACAAAATTGCCACTGACTCTAAAGACAGCCACAAAGCATTCTATAGCTATGTCAAGAATCTCAATAGCAAAACTCAGATCTGCTCTGAGTTACAGCACAATGGCACTAAATATACAGAACCAACTGATATTGCCAACATCCTGGCAGATAGGTTCAGTGCTAACTTTACCCCCCTCTCACCCCCTAGAGGGCCCATCTCTATACCAGAAGAATGCAAAGTTCCTATAATCACAGCTGCACAGGCAAAAAACGCACTATCCAAAGCCAAGAACACAGCATCCATGGAACCTGACAACATCCCAGGCTGCGTTCTACATGAACTATAGAATGAACTGGCACCCTACCTAAGTACCATGTTCAGTCATAGCCTCACCTCAGGCTTTCTGCCCACTGAATGGCGCAGAGCGACGGTTATCCCACTCCACAAAGGGGGAGCCACGACAGACCCCAGGAACTACCGGCCCATTAGTCTGACGAACCTGGTCTGCAAGGCCATGGAATGTATCATCATGAAACTCATAAACAAAGACAATGGTAATCTCCAAACTCTGGACCCTACCCAGTTCGGATTTGCAAAAGGCAGATCATGTCTCCTAAACCTGACTGACTTCTTTGAAGCAGTCACCAAAGCCATAGATGAGGGTAAGGTGGTTCACACAGCTTATCTAGATCTCGCCAAGGCTTTCGACACAATCCCCCACTCTGGAATTATAGATAAGCTCACTAAACTAGGTATAAATCCCTATGTCACAAGATGGGTTGCCAACTGGCTCTCGGACAGAACCCACACTGTGAAAGTAGCAGACTCCAAATCCAACTTCAGACCAGTGACAAGTGGAGTACCACAGGGTTCAGTCCTGTATCCTGTCCTGTTTGATATCTACTTCCCTGAAGTACAGGCTAACACAGAAGGTCATTGGCTAACAAAGTTTGCAGATGACTGCAAACTAGGAGCCATAATCGAAACTCCTAACGATGTGGACATACTACAAAAGGGCCTCACTGAGACAGATGCCTGGTGTCAAAGCCATGGCCTGAAGCTCAATGCCAAAAGTGTATTGTCATCCCCTTTGGTAAAAACTCTGTACCCATGAACTACCACATAGCTGGTAGTCTACTTAACCCCGAAAATGTGATGAGACCTTGGGGCACAGGTGGACAGTAGTCTCTGCTTTGATAATCACATCGCCACAGTGGTCAGTAAATCTTTCTACATGGCTCACCTCATCACAAAAGGTTTCTCATTCAGAAAAAAAGAGGTCATTGTTCCCCTCTACTCATCACTCATTAGACCCATTATAGAGTACAACGCCCCTTTTGGTATGTACCTCACAAGACATTTACAACAACTGGAAAGGCCACGGAAATACCTCACAAAGAGGATTACTGGCCTCAAACAGATGCCCTAGGCAGACCATCTCAAAAAACTCCAGCTTTACTCTGTCGCATATCACCTACTCAGAGGCGATCTCTGCCTAACATACAAAGCTATGTCAAACCCAGAGCTGTTGGACATGCTCCACTTAAAGAAATCCCAATCCCTCCAAGCTACACACTCTAGGGACCTAAACCTTGTCACCACAATAAACAGAACATGCTGGAGGGATATATTCCTGTCCCAGAGACTTCCCATACTCTGGAACAGACTACCTATCTATGTCATACAGAGCTCCTCATTAGCACTCTTCAGGAAAAATCTTGATGATTGGAAGGGAAATAGAAATTCACCCCGGGGATCACCTCTGTCGCTCTGCTCGACAGGGGCACAGGAAAATAATTTTCTTGGGTGGCGAAAGCCAGGGTACATTTTTGGCAAGGCTTATATAGGCCCTAGGGCCAATAGCCTAGTACCTACCTATGAACCTATAATGTGGTTCTGGTTTGTCTCGACAGTAATCTCTGGGCAGGTGAACCAAGATGTTTATCATGAGAAATATTTCTGAGATTCAATAGACTCAAGAAAACATCACTATGATCTTGTTTTGACTTCTCTAGTAACTGTTTTGCACTTTGAACTGCACATTCTGCAAAACCATTTGACTGCGGGTACTCAGGGCTACTCATGACATAAGTAAAGTCCCATTCTTCTGCAAATCTTTTGAACTGTTGGCTTGTAAACTGCATGCCATTGTCAGAAATAACTTTCTGCCGACTACTATGGACTTCAAAGTGAAGTTTCATCTTAATAATGACAGTACTGGATGCTAGGTTAGGAAGTAGGTCAATCTCAAACCAGCTAGAGTAAGAGTCTACTAACACCAAAAAATGTTGATCATTCCACTTGAAAATGTTGGCAGCTACTGTTGACCAAGGTAGTTCAGGAATTTGGTCTAGCTGAAGTGGTCACTTCTGTTGATGTGGCTTAGTACTATTACACGCAGAACACCTCTAATCACACTGCTTTCAAAAAATCCCTTCATACACACCTGACATCACATTGGGAATGCTCCTGCTCCCACCCTACATAACCTACTCTTCACCTACTCTCATACCTTCATGCTCTGCTCACATCTTTAAATCAACCAGATAAGTCCATATAAATTATTAGACTCCATATCCCTCCTCTTCCCCCACTTCATCAGGTCATTGTACCTCCTCTTCCTTTCTAGTAACCTGTTCTCTTAACTACTCTGCATAAATGGATAAGCTCATGCTAAATACTTAATTCATTTTTCTGCAATGTATTTTAAATGTACACTTGCTGTACTACTTGATATTGCTTTATTTTTTAACTGTTGTACCTATTGTTAAACTTTTGTTTGTATCTAAGAATGTATGTTCGTAAGTACAAAAAATGTATTTTTTGGAGCTTTTCTCCCCAGGACTCCACTGAAAACGGGTTCATTATGGCCCAATGGACTATCCTGGTAAACCAACTACAATAAATAAATAAGTGTTCTCTCAATGTCTAGTGACATAGAAGGCCAAAATACTAGTCCTCTCGCCCTTCTGTTGGTAGAGTTGGTTCCTGGGTGACCACGATGCAGGATAGTAATGTACTCTTGTTGCAAGGACTTTGGAACAATTACTTTTGGACCTTTCATAATGATACCATTGTCAGACAAAATCTCACCTCTGTATGGAAAATAAGGTTGCACTTCTTGAGGTAAACAAGATTGCTCTGACAGCCATCCTTGACTGATAAAGTGGTTGAGCCTCTGTAAAACTGGATCTGTAGCTGTGTGATCTCTGAGCTCATCAAGACGAGTGGAAGAAAAATTTCTCACTTCCATGACTTCAAAATCAAGGTTCTCATTCTTGTGCTGTTCAGTGGTGTTTCTGATTGATCTGGATAATTTATTTTATTTATTTTACATTTGTTGACTGGGCTAACTGGATACATGTCCATTTTCAGTAGAGGCCCAGGAAGGAAAGCTCCAAGCAGCAACAATGAACAAAGATATACAATAAAGTATAATTAAAATGAAATTTGGTACAATATTAGATAGAGTTATACAGAGTTATTTAGCAAGTCTAGGTTAGAAGCAAATACCATGAGAAAAGCAAAAATTAAACAGTAAATATATAATCTAAAGAAATGTGTCATGAAGATAAGGAAGTTTGCCTTTCTTGTAGATAAGAGTGAAATTAGACTTTTGCAATCTCAACATCATGCATTGCAATCTAGATGGAGCTGAATGCTTAGGCTTTCTCAAGACAGTGACTAAAGGTTGGTGGTCTGTTTCAATCTAGATAGATATACCATAAACATAGTCATGGAACTTTGAACATGCAAACACAATTGCCAAAAGCTCTTTCTCGATCTGAGCATACGGCATTTCAGTTTGGGTAAGAGTTCTCAATGCATAGGCAACAGGTCAACCCTCTTGTAGAATAACTACACCAAGACCAAATTTTGAAGCATCACAGGAAAGTGTAACTGGTTTGTGAACATCATAGTATCTGCAAGTTGGTGGACTAGCAATTCTCTGTTTCAGGACATCAAATGCTATTTGGTGCTGCTCTAACCAAGACCAGCATACATCTTTATGTGTTATCTAAGTGGTGCTGCAAGTTGGCTTAAGTCTGGAATTAACCTTCCTAGATAGTTAACCATGCCAAGAAAACATTGCAGGGCTTGAACATTATCTGGAGCTGGCATTTCAAGAATGGCTGTTTGCTTTGAAGGGTCTGGTCGTAGGCCTGAACTAGTAAATAAATGGCCAACATGAGTAATCTCTTGTAGCCTGAATTTGCATTTCTGTGGAATGAGCTTAAGATACACTTGATGTGTTCTTTCCAGAACTCATCTGAGGTTTCTGTCATGCTCAGCTTCACCATTACCTCCTACTAGTATGTTGTCTACTACAATAGCACAAAGATACCCAGAAAAAAGTTGCTCCATTGCATTGAAAGACATCACTTGCAGAATTTATCCCAAATGACATTCTCAAAAATCTGTACCTTCCAAACGGAGTACTGAAAGTAGTGAGCAATGAGGATTTCTTGTCAAGCTGAATTTGCCAAAATTAACTCTTTGCATCTAAAACAGAAAAAACAGTGGCATTTGGCATAAGAGCCACAACTTCTTAGACTGTGCACATTGGATGATGAGGTCTTTTTAGTGCTTTGTTCAAATCTCATGGATCAATGCATATTCTGATGTCATCTGAGCTTTTCTTATAAGCTACCACCATGGATGATACCCATTCAGCTGGTTCTGCAACTGGACAAATTACACCTTGTCACACCATTTTATCTAGCTCGGCTTTAACTCTGTCCTGCATGGCTATTGGAACTTTTTGAGCTGGCCTGATAACTGGACTGACATCTGAGTCTAACTTCATTGGATACACAACTGAAAGCTTCCCTAGTTTGTCTTCGAATAGATCAGCATGGGTAGAAAAAATGTACTGGGTGAAATTAGAGTAGTGGTCTTTTAAGCCAACATGATGGACTTCCTTATCAAATGAAATCAGTCTCATTTTCAAACTGTCTCTGAGCCTTAATAATGACTGGACATGCTTACTGACCACATAAAATAACAAGTAACTTCTCCTAGCAGAGTAACATGAAAGCACTACTGAGCCTTTAGTATGAATTTCTTTACCACCATAAGCAACAAGCTTCGCACACATTGCCAAATCAAGCCTTTCACCATGACACATTCTAGCAAATGTTTCTACTAACATAATATTGCACTTGGAACCTATATCAGCTTTGAGCTCTGTGGGTTTTCCATTTATCCGAACATTACAAAATACTTCATTCTTTGCCCATTAATCTACTGCATTAACTGTTTCATGAAGCACTGATACACCATCAACATAAAGAGTAGGGTTGCAGCTCTCTAACTGATTGACTCATTTCTTAAAATGTTCCCTTTTAATAAAAGAATGCGGGCCTTTTGATTTACAAAACCTCTTGAAATAATTCCACTTATTGCATTTGTGGCACTGCTGACCAAAAACTAAACATTTTTCTTTTTTAGACTCATGATTTCCACCACAATTATGACAGCTGGCAACAAAACTGGATAAGCACACACCCTCACCCTTATGCTTGTTTGCTGACTCACTCTTATGTTTCACTGAGACTGTGCAAATTCTGGAATTTGCTGGAAAGCTCTGGGGTTTACCAGTCAGTGCTGCAGGGGATACAGTTGCTGCCATGTGCTTGGGCCTGTTTCTTTTAACCACATGCTGCATGCAATCTATATGAGCTTTGTTACTGTGCCTTCTAGAACTACTCTCATTTGTAAGCATATTTGTGTTCTTTTCTGTGAGCTCGTATATCTGACAAATCTCACTGGCCTTATTCAAAGTTAAATCACTGTCATGAAGCAAAATCTTTCTCACAGCATCACCTTTAATATCACACACAGGTATCCCTTTTATTAACTCATCCCTTAAATGACCAAATCTGCATGTTTCAGCCTTGTTCCACAATTCATTTATATATGCTGCAAAAGTTTCACCAGGCTTTTGATCTCTTGTATAAAATAAGTGCATTTCCATTGTAACGTTTATCTGGGTGTTACACATTTCTCTAAATTTACATTTTAAGCACTCAGGGTCCTCCCTTGACTTAGCCAGTACAGCAATATGATGGTTTTCCCCCTCTCCTGCATAGATAGCAGCTGCGTATACAAATGAATGCTCCCTTTCTATGGCTTTTGACCCAGCTAAATTAAGCAGAATAAATGCCTTCCTACAGTCATCTTTATCATAAAATGCAGCCTGTATGAAAATGTTGTACTCTTGCTCAAACACTCTCCAGTTCTCAGCAATATTTTGTCAAACACAAGTGCACTGGGTTTTCGAAATCCGTCTGCCATGCCCACAAAGTATGCACAAACACACTGAAAATACGGCCCTTGAAATTATGTACAAAAAAAATGTTCCGTGAGCTTGTAATAACATTCAAATGCACAATAAACTCTTCGAACTACTGTACTTTGTGAAATATGTTCTGGAATGGCTGTATCTTGGAAAATAACTTTACTGTAATACTGCACAAACATGAAAACACTTTATACACTTCTGATAACTCGGATATCTCTGATTAATACAAAAAATACATGCTTAGTGAAAATGTGGCTGTTTCCTCTTATTTTATTCTTTTTATGCGATTCAGACTTTATTTCAAATGTTTTCTGTAGTAATTCAAATATTTTTATCAATATCAAACATATCGGTTTAGACAAATATCTTTTAGAGCATTCTTTATGCCTCATTTCATATTTTGCAAATAAAAAATAGCTTGAGCAAGTTTTAATACCTGAAATTCATTTCTGAACCTGTTTTGCAAATTATGCGTGTAGTAGGGATGATTCACTCCTTTACATTCCTCCAGTTTCAACGGAGTGCGTCTCAATCTCGAACTGAAGAATCTAGATCCCATTATGACACCATGTCCTTTTCAGACATGCCACTTCTGACACCATGTCACTTGTCCTTCTTTAACATAGATGACAAGCAGATGGGGTATTTCGTTTAAATACTTTAATACATAGAAACACATCAGGATGGATAGCAGCATCATAAAATACAAACAAACTGGTTAACAGACAGACCTTACAGATATACATGCTTAAATTTCAACAGCTTACTACAAAATGGCAGTCAGGCTCATATGTGCTCAGCATTTATACACTTGCGCAAGCCCTTGGATAGCTTCTTAAAAGTACATACACACATTGATCTACACTCCCCCAGCTCCTTGGGCTCTGCTTTGAGTGACTGAAAGAAAATCTATGTGACTTTGTGTTTCCTTGCTAATGGTTCAGCAACAGCTGTAAACCAATTCCTTTCTGAAGTATAGGCCAGCCCCCAATTCACACACACACCCATCTCCTTCTATCACTTGTGACACCCGATCCCTATAACACCCCAAACTGCTTTACTGCTATTACAGATTCACTCACCTTGCTTGTCACCTATTTCCCACTTCCTTTTAATATTTAGCATTGTTCAAAACACGATTTCTCCCTCTCATACTGTTCCACACTTTATCCAGTCCTTCTTTTAAAAAAAAAACTGCTTATTTGGTTTTAAGAAGTTATTCACTCCTTCTGATCCATCTCCAGCAGTACCTCTAATTAAATCTTAAGTAATACTCCTTCCTTCATTTATCCCATCAATCTCCCCTCACATAATACTGACTAAATTTAATATAACTCTGTTACCACCACTACCAACAATGCTTTTAACCAGTTATGTAGCTATTTTTGTGTACTCACTGAACTAACTCACCTCACTAGCTATATCTCTCCCATATTGATAATAATACCCCTAGTAACCCACATTTACCGCATTGTACCTTACCTCAGATCTCCCACAAAATATCACCTTACCTCTTCCATTCTACTTTGCCTGACCTCTTCAACTATAGATATATCAATGCCCTTACCAACAAAAAACTACAATAAAAAATAAACTAAAATATAAATGGTGCTGCACTTTTATACATAATAATTTCACCAAGAAATTCAGCAGTGACATTCACCCCAGCCTCAGGCCCATTAAACAGCAGCCCAACAAACCAGGCAACAAAACTACAACTGCTTCCAGATTTACTTCCCATCTACCTCTGAATCCAAACTCCTGCTTATAAACCTGAATGTCAGAAATATAAGTAACAAAATCCAACACATTCATGCATTTCTAGCTACTCATTCTCCTGATACATCAGTGATAATGAAGCCAGTCCCACTAGATTTAATATACTTGGGCTCGACAGGAAAAACAAATGTGCTGGTGATACTGCAATATTTTACAAACACTGTTTAGAAATAACCCGTTCTCATTCAGATCTCACAACTTAATGCAGAACTCCTCATATCACTCCTCAAAATCAACAATAGAAAGTCTCGCTATATTACAGCTATTTATATTTCACCTGCTAACAAACATTTCAGCAGTAGAGGACATCCTCTTCTGGATATTTCACCTTATTTAACAACAAACTATTATACCAGGCAATCTCAACACAGACTGGCAGCTGATCAACAATAACAGTCTCACAGAATCAATTAACGTATACGACTTTACACAGCTAATTACCTCCATCACTAGAATCAATAAAAAGTCTGGCAGACACTCAGCATTAGATTGGATCCTTCCCAGCAAACTTAAGGCAATTCAAACATTTGGATTTCTGCCAGACACAGTATAAAACACCTTTCCACCTTTGCATTCAGAAACTACAGGACGCAAATCAAAAACATAATTTATAACCAAATATGTAATACACAAAAATTTAATAAAGACACCTTCATCAATGCTCTGACCTACTATAACTGGAGCATAATAAAATCCATACCACTTGATGGCACCGTCTTGTACTTTCATAAACATTTATAAATATTATTAATAGCCTAGCCCCTATATGAATAAAGAGGATGAAATCAAATCCTGCACCATAGCTAACTACAAAAACCTAAAAACATGTTTCAAAGAGACAAAGGTGAGAAAGACTGACATAAAAGCAGAACACAAAATACATGTCATACATTTAGGCATCTCAGAACTCTTGCTAAGGACCGCATTAAAATGAATAAACAAGCCTGCTATACCGATTTCCAATATAAATACAAAAAAAAAAAAAATCCAAGACTTTTGGGTCATCACTAAACAAAATAAGACATCCTGGCTGAACCACCACACCCTCTCTTTCTACTTCTAACCGCACTGACTCAATACCATCTCAAGCCCTTTGCTACTTCATTCATAAAGTGCTATCTTTTATTAATAATAACAATTCACCTCTTCCTCCCATCCAGTATTAACTGGTTACATTAATTCTCCTTCCTCCCAGACTCCATCTCTACTATAACAAACCTCTACTGAAATTAAAGCCAACTTCTTTAGCTGCTGATCACCTTCCAACAGAATATTTTAAAATAGCAGCTGATGCCGTGGCATTCCCTGTATCCATACTGATAAACTAATCCATATCTGAGAAATATGTCCCATTCATCTGGAAGAAATCCTATATAATACAACTTCAGAAAGAAGACACATCAACAGACTTTTCTAACAATAGACTTATTTCTATCATATCTCCTCTTCTAAAATACTGGAAAATGCAACCACTCAGAACTTATGCAGTACTTTAACTCTAACAACCTTCTTCTTAAATCCCAGCATGGTTTTAGACCTCACTACCATGCTGTCTTCAACTTCACCAGTATTTTAATCTAAAAAATTATTGCAACCTGGTGTTTTCACTATTCTTAGATTTATCAAAAGCAATTTACACCACACCCTATTAGCATCGTCTTACTGAATTTTCTTCCCTCAGCCTCACTCAGCCCTCTCTGTCATGGTTCAACAGCCATTTGACAGCCAGCAAGCAATCAAATGGAAACAAAGTCTTTCCTCCTTCCTATCAGTAATTTTTGGCATCCCAAAAGGTTCAACATTAGTCCCTGTCTTATTCACCATTTTTATAAACAAACTACATACTGCCACCTACCTCTCAAGCATTGCTCAGTATGCTAATGACTTACCCCTTATATATGCAGCATCATCCCTACTAACACTTCAGGATATCACCCCAAATTCTTACAGTGCTACCTCTCAACTGTACAGATTTTTGCAGAATGTCCAGATTTTTGCCTCATATTTTTGGTCCATTTTTCATAAAATTGTGTTTTTTCTGGTAAATTACTGGCAAATCATTAATGATTGAAGTTAGAAAATAATGGCAGTCAATACAGATTCAGACTTCATACCCAAATTCATGCTAATGCAAAACCTGTTATTCTATCAACTTTTTAACCTTGTAAGAGCAATATTTAAATATTGGCCCTACTTTTGGGCTTTTATCTCACTTTTATTTATGGCTTTGTCCAGATTTCTTGCTCTAACAGGTTGAGAGGTATGCTACTGAGACTTGGCTAAAAGATGCAACTCTACATTTAAAACATAAAAAAAAAACTTGTACTCTTCACTCCTAAACAATACCAAAATGAAACACAATCTTTCAAATTAACCACATCCAACAATACAAAAATTGAAACTGTAACCCTAACAAAACTTTTGGGTATCCTAACTGACATATTCCAAGCCATTAAAAAAACACAATAGAAAATTAGTTCCCTCTATAGAACCAGACACTCCCTGACAGACGATGCAAGACAAACACTAGCATCTACCAACCTTCTTCCATCCCTACTATATGCCTGTCTTATTCTTACAAACCTAAGTATTATACTTACAGTGTAACTCTCTAGCTTAACTCTCTACCTGTTACAATAAATTAGCCAAATTTGCTGCCAACCTTACATATAGGATTCATCATTGCAGAGCCCTGAAACAACTAAATTGCCTTGAACTAAACTACCCAGCTATTTAACATGCTCATAACTTATCACTGTACACAATATTATACATGCACCAGAAAAAAGTCCAGCACTAAAAGATACCTAGCAGCATTATTTTCCAGGTAGAGACTTTTGTTCAACCAATAAGCTCTTAGTAATCACAACAAAGTCTAATAACATAGCAGGTGACTCACTATACAGCCATTATGTATCTAACTATACAGCCATTATGTATCTAAACTCTGGAACATGATCCTAACATATCTGAAACAGACCAAGAAACTTTCTACCTTTAAGCCCTTACTAAAATAACACCTAAACCACATGTGGTCATACACATATTCCTCATCCGGATAACTCAGTTTTCCTTTCTTAGCTCATACATCCATCCCATTATAACCTCTGTCCTCTTTTACACAACAAACCTTTCTGCCAATCCTCCTCAGTTCCCTTACTATCTTAATCTGCACTTTCAATTTCTTTCTGACCTTCTAACTTTGTCCATCTCTTTCACATACTCTTGACAATTCCCTTATAACTGTGATCTATCTCCGTGTTTAGCCTAGTATTCTTACCCTGGCTATCCTTGACTCATCAGCTGTGCAATGCCTCTCTCTTTCTTCTAGCTTTTACTATCTGCCAACTAATGTTTCAGACTCCTTCCCTCAATTTTATTCATTTTAAAAGCTATACTGCAGCCCTCCTTAACCATGTCTTATAAGTCATATTGAATGCCTGCTTGCCACATATATTGCACATGAACTGTTTGCATACTAAAAGTTTTATACTTGGAAAATAATATTATGTATAATGTCAGCAAAGAAGAAATATCTGTTTTATATTTGTAGAGTGTCACTACAGAAAAATTACATGTTTGTATCTAGATGCCTTAACAGCAATCTGTGCAATATATCTTTGTAAAAAATTGTTTTTTCATGATTAACTTAAATGTATCTGCTAGCGCTTTTCTTCCCAGGCCTCCACTGGAAATGGACTTTACCAATTTGGACTTTCCTGATAAACAAAGAAAAATAAACTGACATTCTCACAAATATGATCAAGATAATCTTTTCGTTCAAATATGCATTTCTTAAAGAAAGGATGAAAACCTATTATGTAACTAGTTGAAGCCAACAATACAAGTAAGGATAAAAGCTATTCTGTGAGCAGTCATCAAACTGATCGATGCCAATGCAAGCAACAATCCTTTTAGTAGTGCAGTTAATTTATGTGCGGTGACTGCATGTGAAATTTCTACACTGAACTCATAAATGTTGAAGTACATTATTGTAAAAATCTCTGGTTTGAATAGTTATATAAAAATAACAATTTAACTCATTTACACCTAGTAGATACAAAATGCTATACCGGTAGCATCCTATATATCTAACAGTGCAGTCTGGCAGTTGGCACAAATAGTTAAGGATATGAGCTTAGTTCCTATGGTACAGGATTTAATTTCATCAGTCCTCATTTGCCTGCTATGTGAACTTAAGTAAGTTACTTAACCAGACAGTTCTTGGGAGACAACTGGGAATTTAGTCTATGCTCCTCAATGGTCCCATGGACTGCAACCCTAGTAAATATTTGTGAACCCATATTTATTTATTTATTTGCCATTTGTTATATATGTTATATATATCTTCAGATTCCTAAGTATTTCCTGAAAAAATATAATCAAGTTAAAAACATAAGCCTATGCATATCTTGAAAATAATAAATGCTATTAAAAGGTATAAAACAGCAATATTGATCTCAAATGCTATATTTACAAAAATAAAACCATACAATATAGACTTACAGTGTTATTATAGGTTCATAGGAGGTTACTAAACTAAGCTATTGGCCCTAGGGCCTTTATAAGCCTAGCCATGTTATACCCTTGTTCCCTTATTGACCGACTTGTATGGTCTATATTTGCAGCTCGAGTCTATGATCAGCACCGACTGCCCTTATCCAAGAGGGACGTAGGTGACACCTCAGGGTAAATTTATCGTCTCCCATCCACTCCAGCATGTCTTGTTAATTTCACAGGTTAGGTTAAGATCCCTGTAGCGAGTGAATCTTGTCCCATTTGACTTTTGGAAGTACAGCATTTCTATTAGGGCAGGGTCCAAGTTGTTCAGCCAGAAATGAGCTTGTACATGACAAGGAATTATTTCTCAAGGGCATGTTTAAGACATTTAAAAAATATGAAAAAGTATGCCTATTTGCAAAATGTGCAATCCCAACCACAACTACACATGTGACATTCTATAGCCGCAATTAAAGTTTTTCCAGCATCAGCTGAAGTTTCAGGGGATGGCATCCAGTGGTCCATACATCACTGGATTCTTACGATATTGATATAAAGTGAAACACTGCATATTTTGTAATGAGTAACAAACAATTAACATCATCTTTAATACACTGCTTTGCTCATGGACATTGATGTGTACTTCCCTGTCTTCATTTCCATGCCTGCCTTTCAAAAAGATGTAGATCACTCCATTATGAAAATATGACAGTTAATTTGATAGCTCCAAATAATGCCCTTAGACCACAAGGAGCTATGGCTGTCAAAAGGAAACTTGCTAACAAGATTATATAGATGTGAAGGATTTGAGATAGGTACATGGTGCAATATGTAATATTACCATTGACAACACAGTTAGCCAGGTGAATCTGAAAAATTCATTTTGTATCTAAAGATTAATTACTGGCTTATTCTAGGCACAAACTCAAGCCACTGGGTCAAATAATGTATGTTTAAAAATAAAGAACAAAATCTGATGTTACAAATCATGTCAGTTTAGCAACTTAGTATTTAAGGAAGGTGTGCAAGTGAACCAACAGGCAAGATTCAGCAAATTCAGAGTGCAAATGTCCAAAAAGTACACTAGACATCATAGTTGCACACACAGGCTGTAATACATAAAATAGCAAAGTAGATGATTTTCATACTTGCAAAGTAAATAATCTGCACAGTCACAGATAATGCACTGTGCTGTGCTTTAGAATTGCAGCACACAGTTTACACATTAACTGGAAATTTATCAGATAACCATCTTTAGCTAATGTGTATTTGCTGACCTGTTTATATGAATAGGTTGTGTACCAGGACAGTATTGCATAAAAATAAATCCAAATGTACCACGTTATTTATGTTCCCAGAAAATGCAAGTGGCATTGAGGTGCAGAATTATTAGGGAACTACACTGCATGCAGAACTTTGCAATGATAGTCAAGCAGATCAAGCCAGCGCTGAGTCAAGTTTGGGAACCGTGGACAAAAGAGATAAGATTAGAAACTGCACTGACCCACAAGACCTGAATAAAGTGATATTGTGGAAATACTATCTGTTAAAAACTGAGGAAGAAGTAGTTTCCATAATGTTAAAGGGACATTTTCTTTGGATCCTTGAGGCTAGTCAGGGATTTTGGAAAAAAAATAGACAAAGACAGTTCCAGACCATGAACATTTAGCACTCCAGTCTCAAAGGTATAGGCTTCTAAGACTGTGTTTTGATATTTCATTTGTCCCAGTGTTTTTTCAGTGGGCATTAGAGTGTTATTAAGATAAGTATTGATACATTAGTCTGAGTCAAAACAGCTGAACAGCACAATGAAATGCTGAAAGAATTGTTGGAATGCTTGTGGCTTAATAATCTGATGCTAAATAAAGATAAGTATAAAGCTTGTGTCTCAAACATCAAATAGATGAGACAGTATTTGCTGAAATCTATACCAAACCCAACAGAAATAACAATTATTTCTAAGCCAAGTTCTAGAGAAAGCTATAGAAAGAATTGGGAGCATTCACAGGAGAAGAATGTTCTACTTTAAAAAAAAAAAGGTAGTGGCTGAGGCTCCATCATAATGGAGTTATCATGTGACAACGTCTGTGTTTTTAGAGACAGACACCAGCCAGGTTAGTGCTGGAGCAAAGTTTCTTTAGGACAGTGGTGCTCAACCTTTTTTTGTGGGGAGGGCCACTACACAAATTCTTAATGCATCTGTGGGACACCGCAAAACATAGTAAGTCGTTACGAGTTAACAATAGGTACAGGTGACTGGCATTTTTACTTAAGACAGCAGTCATGAAATTGCCTGCTTTCTACATCAACTTTGCATTTAACTTTATTCTGGCTTGCAGCCATGACTTATTACAAACTTTTGGAGAAAGTTACTACAGTTTACAGACTACAAGTTATAAACAACAAAGAATAGTTACTTCCGCAGCTAAAATTAGAGGTGTGTGCAATTGCAGTCAATTAGATAAGTAAGCACATGCTAGAAAGTTTGCATGACTGGAGTAAGGCATAGCATTTTTTTCACTTTTTTTTACATTTTTAGTTACTCTCTGGGGGCTGGATGCTGTTGCGTCAAGGTCCGGATTTGGCACCAGACATTGTACACCACTGCTTTAGGATAACCAGCCTGTGGCATATGGAGAAAAAGCCATGACAGATATACAGACAGGATACTGGCATCTCAAGAAGGAGCTAATACCCATTGTGTATGGCTGTGAATTTTTTAATGAATATGTTTACAGTAGAACAGTTATGGTATAGTCTGACCATAAACCATTACAAAGCATTTTGGAAGCCTCTCCACAGAGTTCTGCTGTGATTGGAATGAATATATATGTCAATGTTAAGACCCGACTTAAAGAGTAATGTACAAACTAGATGAAGACATACAGACAGCTGATGAATTATGCAAGGCACACCTCATGTTAGCAGCTGTCTGTATGTCTTCATCTAGTTTGTACATTACTAGATGAAGACATACAGACAGCTGATGCATTATGCAAGGCACACCTCATGTTAGCAGCTGATTACTTACAAATTTAATTTGAGAAATTTTCAGAATATTTTTCTGCATACAAAAGATCATTCAAAATTACATTTTTAAAATCTCCTTTGGTCATTCCACTGGCAAACACCCCAGAACCCCATGTATACACTGGCTGTATCAGCTGATATCCTGCCCCCCTGGTCTTACTCTATTACTTGGGCCAGTCGTGAATCCTAAGGGAATCCTGAGGGCTCGGCCATCTCTGCATCCATCCAAAGGGTTTCTTTAGTCTACCCTAGCCACTCCCCCCCTCACAGTGATGTGGTTATGTCTGTGGTATGGGTGTGCAATGGGCTCACAGTGGCATGTCACCCCTCCTCTATGGTAGCTCAGCCAGGTACATCTGACCTCCTCTTGGGACCACACCTCCCCCCAACAATGTCCCAGGTCTTCACCAGGAATTGTCACCCACATTGTCACCCTTCCCCTGGGGTAGGCATGTCCGTCTTCAAAGTCTGTCAGTCATCTGAGCTGCTAATCGAACCCAGGTCACATGGATCTTAGTCAGGGCTTTAAAAGCCACCAGAGATGATTTCATTCAGAATTATAATTTTCCAAAAACATAATTTTGTCTAGACAGCCAGATGGCAAAAAAAACATCCCATTACCAGCTCAAACATATTCAACTTATCACATTAAAATTATTGAGTCTCAAGCGTAAATATTCAAGTTAAAGTAATCGCACTTGTTCTACTTTGAAAACTCATTCTAGAGAAAATAAGCAAAGCACACCTAGGAATTGTGAAGTGCTTGGAGACAGCATACAGTGTTTTGTCTTTGCTAGTAATGTCATAAAATACCAAACTGGTGATATAAAACTGTTAAATTTGCTGATCTTGGAGTAAAATTGCTTCAGATTTGTTCCGGTTTAGAGACTATCAGCATATTACTTGTGTTAACTAATATTAAGTATCCTGAGTTGATTAAAGGTAAAGGTATCTAAACAATGACTATTATTAAACATTGCTGAAGTATTTTTTTATGACATGGTATTCCAAATGTACTTGTCACAGATAATGTTTTTTTTCACAAAAAATGGAAGTTTAAGCACACTTACTTCATCACCAAAATATACTCAGTGAAATGGGCACATAAAGAAAGTAATTCAAACAGTGAAAAATATTACATTGATTAAAAGATCTTTCTACCTTGTACAGCGTTATCTTTCTTGATATCAGCTGTAGGTCTAAAGATGCTAAAGTAGACTCCACACAGAAGGCACCCCAGACAAGAATCAACCGTCAAACAGGGGAGGAATGAACCATTTGTCATAATGGAAAGTTTTGGGAGAAAAGTGTAGATCAGTGTGTAGATTCAACCTAGCCAACCATTGTAGCTAGACAGCATGTGCATATACTGAACACGTGTGAGATCAGTGCAATTTTGTGTAGTCAGTCAGTGTGAAATGTAAGCTTAAATGGAGATGCATACATGTGTGTGTTAGAAGTAACAAGTCAGTCAGTAAGCATATGAAGTAAGAAGACTATGTACAAGTTACAGCTCCTGATGTGTGTATGTATAATAAACAACTTGAACGCATACCCAGCCTCAGTGTCTCATTTAAATACATAAGACATGTGACATAGTGTCAGAATGGGATCTGAAGCTAAAGCAGCTCGCAAACCATGATGCATGGAGTTAGAAGTGGAGTAATATCCAAGAGTGAACTCGCAAACAGGTCTGTGGTTATTCGAAGTTAGTTAAATTGGTTTCAAATGATTTTCAGTCGCCAAACATGTGGCATAGCATTCAGAGTGTTCAAAATAATTTCTGAGATGTTCTAAATGTCCAAGATAGCAGCCTAATATTTAAAGTGCTTGAAATAAACTTTGAAGTGTTTAGAATGTTAGAAAAGGCTAAAATTCCAGAATTATTTTGCAATATCTGACATTTTCGCAGTAAGTGTCCGAAGTGTCTGCAGTGTTCGAGGCATTTTCAGTGTTAAAGTAAAGCATTTTCAGAGAAGTTGTTGTGCACTTGAGCGAAATTACAAGTACCTAGTCTATACTTATGTTTAAAAGAAATTTGCTGTTATTACGGAGGGATTTCGCAGACCTGAACTGCTGCTGTTTGATAATAATATTGCTGAGAATTAGCAAGTAAGCAAGAATATGAAATTTTCATACAGGCTACATTTTCTGATAAGGCACAAGTACAAGAGCATTTAACCTTCTCAAGTTAGCTAACTCAGAAACCATTGAGCAGGAACGTTCATTTGTATATGCATCTGCTGTGTATGCAGGGGAGGGGGAGAACCACCATATTGTGATACAGACTGAAACACAGGAAAACCCTGAGTGCTTAAAATGCAAATTTAGAGAAATGTGTTACCCCTCAAACAAATATTACAATGGAAAGCCACAAATTTTACACAAGAAATCAAAAGTCTAGTGAAACTATTGCAGCATATATTACCGACTTAAGAAATAAAGCAAAAACATGCAGATTTGGTGATCTATGAGATGAGTTGATAAAAGACCATCTTGTATATGGTGTTAATGATGTAGTGAGAAAGATTTTGCTTTGAGATTTTGAATTAATATTGACCAAAGCCATTGAGATTTGTCAAATATTTGAGATTACAGAAAAGCATACAAATATGCTTACGAATGAGAAAAGCACTTTTGCAGTATCTGCTAGTGCAAATGTTGATATTGTACAGCAGAAAGTTAAGATGAAAAACAAATATAAAACAGAGAAGCAGTGCAAGACCCGACCTTACTGTTAACTAACTGTTACAATTGTGAAGGCAGTCATGAACCTAAACGGGAAATGTGTTTAGCTTTTGGTCAGCAATATCACAATGTAAAAAGTGGAATCATTTCAAAAGGTTTTGCAAGTTTAAAGTGTTGCAAGCTTACATTAAAAGAGAGTATCTAAAGAAGCAAGTAGATCAGAGAGACACCGTAGCAAACTCCGAGAATTGTGAGCAAACTTTCTATGTTGATGGTGTCTCTGTGATCAATGAAACAGTTAATACAGTAGATTATCAGTTGGAAGCAAAGAGTGAAATATTTTGTACTGTACAAATTAACTGGAAACCTGTAGAAATTAAAGTAGACACTGGATTTAAGAGCAATGTTATATCAGCACAAATGTTTGCTAAAGTAAAAGCTGGTGAGAAACTTGATTTAACAAAGTGTGCAAAACTAGTTGCTTATGGTAGTGAAGAGATTCAGACTGATAGCACAGTAGTTCTTTCATGCCATTCTGCTGGAAGCAGCTATGACTTACAGTTTTACGTAGTCAAAAGACACGTGCGGTCACTGTTAGGCCTCAAAGGCAGTCTAGAATGAGACTGATTTCATTTAATAAAGATGTCCACCATGCAAATCTGAATAGCAATGAGTTTTACACAGAATATTTTTAGTGAATATGCTGATATTTTCAAAGATGAGCTTGGTAAACTTCCAGTCACATATTCCATGAAGTTAAACCATGAAGTAAGCCCAGTTGTCAGACCAGCACGGAATATTCCGTAGCAATTCAGAGTGAAGTAAAAGCAGAACTAGATAAAATGATGAATTTAGGTGTCCTCCAGTAGAAAAACTGACTGAATGGGTATCCTCCATGGTCTTAGCTCATAAGAAAAGCTCAGATGATATTCAAATATGTATTGATCCAAGAGACTCACACAAAACACTTAAGTGACCTCATCATCCAATGCGTAGAATAGAAGAGGTAGCCGCTCTCATGCCAAATTCTACTATTTTTTTCAGTCTTAGATGCAAAAAGCTCCATATGGCAAATTTTGCTGGATCACAAATCTTCATTATTGACCACATTCAGAATACCATTTGGTAGATACAGAATTTTAAGAATGACATTTGGAATTAATTCTGCTAGTAAGGTATTTCAACGTGTCATGGAACAATTTTTTTTCTGGTTATCCATGTGGTATCATACTTGACAACATTATTGTTGGGGGCAATGGTGAAGATAGATGAACATGACAGAAATCTCAGGAAAGTTCTAGACTGTGCACGTGAAATAAATCTTATACTGAATCCTCAGAAATGAAAATTCAAACTGAAAGAAGGTACTTATATGGGACATTTGTTTACAAGTTCTGGCTTACAACCATATCTGTCTAAGCAAACAGCAATTGTTGAAATGGAAGTTCCAGAGAATGTCACATCTTTACGTTTTCCAGGTATGGTCAACTATTTAGGAAAGTTCATCCCAGACTTGAGTGAGCTTTCTGCACCATTATGTGAGTTGACATGCAAAAATATAAACTTGTCCTGGTTAGAACAACACCAAAGAGCATTTGATATTCTGAAGAAGAAAATTGCCAGTCCACCCACATTGAGATATTATGATGTTCACAAACCTGTAACTCTTTCTTGTAATGCTTCAAGGTACAGCCTTGGCACAGCATGTCTTCAAGAAGGTATACCAGTTGCTTATGCGTCAGGAACTTTAACTCAAACAGAGATGCATTATGCACAAATAGAAAAAGAACTTTTGGCAGTAGTATTCCAAATTGACCTACTTCCTAACTTGATGTCTGGCACAGTCATTACAAAATTGAAGAGACATTTTTCTGTCCATGGTAGTCCGCACAAAGTTATGTCTGACAATGGTGCACAGTTTACTAGTCAGCAGTTCAAGAAATTTGCTGGGTCTTGGGACTTTGTTCACATTACCAGTAGTCCTGAGTATACATAAGCCAATAGTTTAGCTGAATGTGCAGTTCATAGTGCAATGCACTTGTTGGAGAAATCTAAAAGAGATGGTACCGATGTTTTCCTTAACTTAATCTCAGAAACATTCCTCGAGACAACTTGCTTGGTTCACCTGCTCAAAGATTGATGTCCAGACAGACATAACAACTCTTCCAGTCAGTAAACAATTGTTAGTACCAAATGCAAAAAATAATAGAGTGGTCAAGGCTCAAGTTTCAAGAAAACATCAGTCACAAAAGTTGTACTATATTGTGTAGGAATAATGAAGGACATTTGTGAGAAACCAAAATCTTACATCATATAATCTGAAGGAATAGATTACAGAAGGAATTGTAGTCATGAGTTACCTGTCTCAGAAACAGTACCACAGCAGATTGCCCGTGCCAATGACTCTAATTTCCAGAGTGACTCGGCAACTGTTAAAATTCAAAAGGACAGTGTGCTTTCTTCAAATAACTTTGATGTAAACCCAGATGCTACAGTATTGAATGAATCCCCATAGACTGTCCCTGTTGCTAAACCCAGTCAGAATTTCTATGTAACTAGATTGGGTAGAATTTGCAAACCCAATCCTAAATACACAGTGACATGGACTTGAAATCTGTTATGTTTTGTTGAAATAATGTCTAGTTCTTAAACATGCCTTTTTCTTGTATTTTGCAATGTTGAACAAAGTTAAAGAGGGAGGATGTAGATCAGTATGTATATTGAACCTAGTCAGCCACTGTAGCTAGACAGCATGTGTATATAAGTTACTGAGCACATGCAAGATCAGTGCCATTTTTTGTAGTCAGTCAGTTTGAATGTAAGCTTGAATGGAGATGCACATGTGTGGGTTAGAAGTAACAAGTCAGTCCATAAGCATATGAAGTATGATGTATATGTACAAGTTACAGCTCCTGATGTGTGTATGAAGTACAAAATATATGTACAAGTTACAGCACCTGATGTGTGCATATATAATAAATGAGTTGAATGGCTACCCAGCCTCGGTGTCTCATGTGAATACACGAGACATGTGACAACAGTTACCTACTACAGACATAAAACATTATAAGGATTATTTTACTTACTCATTGCTACCTCCTACATGGTTCTTGCAAAATGCCAGACATATGTTACAAGTGGCAATATACACAACACCTTTGGTACAACTATTAAAACGAGCAGAAGCATGGAATGTATGCACAGTACTTGGTATACTAACAGATAGACCATTATTTATATATATTTACACTCGTTACACAGATCATTATTCATGACTCATATTTTATATAGGAAAGACAAGGAGTACTTTAAAAACTAGAATATATTAACACTACTATGCTATATTTGTTGGAGATAAAACACATTCTTTGTGCAAACATTCTAAAGTTTATGTTAATTTTAAAGAATTTTTGTTGGCATCCCTGAAAAGGCAGAGAGTTTTGAGACAGGTGTCAATTGGAACAATCATATTGTATTTCATAAATGTACTGGCAGTTGCTGTTACAGATTACCGTGCTCCCTGGCTTGAATGAGACCATCTCATTACAAAGTTTTTTTAAAAAGAAATATAATCAAATTTAGTAAACATAGTTAAATATTTATTAAAGTTATCTTTTGGATACATTTTTATTTAAGTTTCTTAAGATTTTATTTATTTAGTTAACATTTGTTTACCGGGAAAGTCCGATTGGAACAGAGGCCATTTTTAGCTGAGGCCCAGGGAGAAATGCTCCAGACGCATGTTTTTGGAATCTGGGAGAAAACCAGAGCACCTGGAAGAAATTCACATGAACGCAGGGAGGATATGCAGTATCCACACAGAAGGAACCACAGATGAGAATCGAACTGGATAGTCTCTTGCTGGGAAGGCAATAACGCTAACCGCTGCAGTGTCACCCCATTTTGCAACTAACATATTATTTTAATAGAGTTTTTGATGACATTTGTTTATATCTAAAGAATAATTGAATGTTTATGTCATGTAGTTTTGTAGAAGTCTTTTTTTTTAAGGTTTGGTTTGCATATGAGCATTATTCTCATGAAGTCTGATAATTTGGAAGACGAAAGCGCTCAAAAATAAATTTGGTCTGGTGAAAATAAGCTTTGTTTTTTTGTTTATTTGAATACATATCTGGTTGAATTGCATGACTGTGTTTTGGCTGCATACTCATTTGACTGAGAGTTTGACCTCCATATGCTGAACACACAAAAGTATTTTCTTGGTTAGCTTCAGAGGGATGAAATGAGAAAATCCACACATAAGTCTTTGTAATAAAACAAGTTTTTCAGTACTTTGCCATTAGGATAAGTTCAAACATCCATTCAAAGTCTTCTAACCATCTGCAAATGCAGTACTTTCTTTCCTCTGTTAAGATGAAGCAATTTTCTTAAGTCATCATAAATGCTTTCAGAAATTAGTTCACCATCTCTGGGATAAAGGTAGCTTACCTGGTAGGTAACCCAGCAAATAAAGTCCTCTTGTTTAATTCCAGAAAACTCTTAGATTTGCCATATACAGCATTAACCCACTGTGTTAGTACCTTCTAGTTTGGTTTCCACTCTCTTTTCACTCAACTCCATTTTACCACACCTATTTTTAAAGGATGTGTGCGCTTATAACACCCTCCTTCCAGAGAAAGCTGCCTTTCAGGTTAATCCTTTAAAATGTAAAAACAATTTTGTAACTAAGGCCACAAATACTTTAATTACATAGTGCTAAAATATCTGCCCTTGGCATGAGTGTTATAGGATCATTAAAAAAGGGAAACTGTCCAAACCTTGTACATTATAACTGTTGACATAGCTACAGCAAGGGAATTGTATGGATGGAACATTATCAGAGTGTACAGAAATTGTGATCTTGGTTTACAAGCTTGGTCTGGGAAGTGATATGTTTCTGCAAAAGCAGGAAGGGATAGCAGCACCAAAAAGGATATTAGCCCCTGCTAGATAATATTCTGTGTGTGAGTTTGTGTGCGTCTGTGTATATATATGTGTGTGTGTGTGTGTGTGTATGTGTGTGTGTGTGTCTGTGTGTGTGTGTGTGTGTGTGAGCGTGTGAGCGTGTGTGCGCATGTGAAAGCAAAGTAGTTTTGGCCAAAATACATTTACTGCTGTTAAGACAGTTCATAACTTTGTCAATGGTGTTCAGGCCTCACAGCTATCAAGGAACACTGACTCCTCAAGAAATGGTTCAAAGGCTTTATAACTGGCCCAGTTGTCTAAGTTAGATTTAAAAGTCTCCAGATGTTTGGACCTCCTTATCCAGATTGGGATTTTCTTCCATAATTTGGTGATTTTGATTGTAACATATGAATTCCAAGTTCTAGATCTTCCTACTTTTAACCCAAATGTCATATTATAGTTTTCATAAGTGTTTGGATAATTAAAGACTTCTGTGTTAATACATTAGCTGTTAAGTATGTTATATGCCATTACCAATTTATCCTGAATGTTCCTGTAGCAGAAAGAAAACTGTTTTAAATAGTTACTTCTAGCCCCATAATCTTAGTGACTTAATGGGGTTCAGGCACCTAGGGAGCAAGACATTTCTCTGTCTTACATTTGGTAGGGGACACATGGCTGAAGTGACATGCACATAAATATGACTGTTGTGAATTCCTTGTGGGCAAAGAGAAGCACACACTGCCATGCCCACAGCTTTAGTAATCAGGTGCACGGGGGCAGAAGAAGTAGAAAGTGTTGTGCTCAGTGTACATTGCATGCTTATGTAACAACATGTAGAAGCGTGATACAGCATGGAGAAATCTTTCATGCTACTGTAGTCACACTTATACCCCAGTATGCATTTTGGGTAATGTTCCCTAAACACTGTGAAGGGGTACTGGTCCACACACACCAATTATAAAGCATTGCCCATTGTGCACTACATTTTTACTGTCACTGACATACCCACTGGCCAGCCTGCTGCTGATGTCTTCCATACTGCCTGCTCTCACATGTTGCGTTGGGGGCCATGGACATTATATACCCCTTGTGCATTTGGCCATTGAAGTTGTGGGCATGGCACCACATTCTTCTCTTTGCCAAATGGGAATTTGCAGCAGCCATATTTCTCTGCAGATGAATGTCACTTCAGCCATGTGTCCCCAACTAAATGTACTACAGGGAAATGTCTCACTACCTAGGCACCTGAACCTGACTTAATGATATAATTCTCTTAAATAGATTTCCTCTGGACACCTTCTAAAAATTTTAATTGAGTTTTAGTGTAAGTGCAAAAATATGTTATTATACTCAATAATGGGTCTGATGAAACCAAACATTTCTCATCTTTAGTTGAAAGATTTCTTAACAAGTAACCCATATATATAACTGCTTTAGTACTGATAGCCCTGACATGATGGTTAAAAGATAAATCAGATGCAATAGCAATGCCAAGATCTGTATATTCCTTGGCCTCTTTTAGTACTAAGCCTGTCAAATAGATGGCAATTTTTTAAATTTTATTTGAGAAATACATAATTTTGCACTTATCCAGGCTAAATTGTAATCCAGTATCTTGTGCCAACTTATAAATAAGACACAAGTACATGTTAAGATCATTGACATCAGATTTATTTTGTATGATAAAACCAATTTTACAATAGTTAGCATATTTTTCAACCCAAAATTTAGTATTCCTTGGAATACTAGAAAAAAAAACAACATTAAACAGGATTGGGCCCAAAATCAATCCTTGGGGAACACTAGATGGTACAGGAGGAAACTCTGAATGACCATCTACACACAATGCTGTCAGTTAACCAGTTTATGATCCATCTGACAATATAACAATTAATGTTAGATTGAAGTAAGGATTTGTGAATGGAATGGAGTGGCAGACATTCAAAGACTTTGTTAGTTGATTGTAAAAGCATACTAAGCTACTCATAATAGATTTTTGCTTTATGAAAACGTGTTGGCCAATATTGTTAACTGTTAATCTGAAGCCTAAGTTATGTATTATTTCTAGAAGACATCTTTTAAAGCACTTACTGACCAGAGATGTCAGACTTATAGCCCTGTAATTGCTAATAATATCTTTCCTGTCCTTTTTATGTACAGTGATAATACAAGATAGCTTCCAGTTATTGGGTACAGTGCCGTTCTTCCAGTAATTTAATAAAAATAAGTCATAAAATGGGTATAAGAACCTCTCTCACCTCTAGTAAAGAGGCACTAGATATCTTATATGGTTCCATAGATAGTATTTTCTTAAATTTGGAGAAAGCATTTCTAATAATGGAATCTGAAAAAATGCAACTTGAACCAGTGACTGGTGTGGAGCTGGAGGCAATATGTCATATAGCAGCTGAAAGAATGAATCAGTTAGAGATACAAAGGGAACAACAGCAGAGCAGCTCTAAGCTTCAGTGGAGGTAGGGAATCATCAACATGAGCTGGCCATAGCCCATGAGAGGGAGAAGGAGTGACTTTATAAAACAGAACTGATCACCTTTCTTAAATGCACAAGTAGCTGGATATCCCAGACCTGGTTGCTAAGGCAAGCTGAAAACTGCTTCCTCAATATAAAGAAGTATTTGAGTTTGATAGGTTTATTTGGGCACTGGAACAATTACATAATGAGCACCAAACAGACTACAGGCCATGGGTGGTTTTTTTTTTTTTGCTGCACAAA
Organism: Protopterus annectens; assembly: GCF_019279795.1. Lineage (NCBI taxonomy): Eukaryota > Metazoa > Chordata > Ceratodontiformes > Protopteridae > Protopterus > Protopterus annectens. The sequence goes on along the minus strand of NC_056730.1, from coordinate 140,652,385 downwards.
TATCATCAATAGATGTTCTTGATCAAAAAGCAGATGAAGCAGCCATGGATCTGGTTGAGTGGGCCTTGGCAGGTTGTGTAGAAATGCCTTGTTGAGAATAGATCCAAGAAATACAGGCTGTAATCCATATGGCTAAGGTGACTTTAGAAACTGGGAAACCCAGTCTTTTTGGTGAAAAGGAAACAAATAGTTGATCTGATTTTCTGATTTATTTTTTTCCTGTGAAGATAAAAGCATAATTGTCTGTGTACATCAAAGAGATGAAGCATGTTCTCAGCTTTATTCGAAAAATTTGGGAAGAAGACTGGTAAATTAATGGATTGGTTAATGTTATTTTCTGAGGCTACTTTAGGTAAAAAGGAAGGGTTTGTCCATAAGGCAATCTTATATTTATAGAAAGTAATGTAAGGGGTCTTTGAAGAAAGAGCCTGGAGTTCAGATATTCTCTTTGCAGAAGTAATGGCTACTAAGAAGACTGTTTTCATGAAAGGAATTTTAGATCAGTTTTAACTGAAGGTTCAAAAGGTTTCTGAGTTAGACTTTGAAGCACAAGAGTCAGATCCCAGGGAGATAAAGGATCGTAGAAAAAATTACTTTTAGAAATGCTTTGCATAATTTGGAAGAAGCCAATGAATAATTTCAGTCTCCTGTGTGAAAATAAGAGATAGCTGCTAATTGCAGCTTAATGGTAGAAAACCTAGCTCCTTCTTTAAAAAGAATTGCCAAATATTCAGGTACTGGAGAAATTGGAGCAGAAAAAGGATCAAGCTCGTTTTTCAAGGCCCAAAAGAAGAATCTTTTCCACTTGCTCTTATAAACTTTCTTAGTAGAGTTTTTTTGCAAAGATAAAATGATGATATGTGCAGGGAAGAAAGCCTGGGCTGTCTAACCATTACTGGAAGTGGAGAAACCATGCTATTAGTTTGAGGGCCTGTATACTGGGATGTTTGATTCCTAATGGGTGTGAGAGGAGATCCGGAGACAGCTCCAGTATTCATGGAAGATAACAAAGATGAGACCATAGAAAGGGGAACTATATCTGTCAAGGCCAGAAGGGGGCAATGAGGATGACTGAGCTCTTTAGCAAGTTTGCTTTCTGCAGAAATCTGGGAATCAAAGGAAGAGGAGAATAAGCATAAAGAAGACCAGAAGGCCAAACATGAACTAGAACATCCCCTCAGGGGAGTTAAGAGCAAAGTATCTGATGTACTTGTTGTTGAGGGTGGACGGAAAGAGGTCACAGCAAGGTTGGCCCCAGTGATGGGAAAATCCTTTCTGCCACAGATTGACTGAGAGACCACTGTTGAGGCAGAGGCATCAGAATGGATATGCTTAATTTGTCCTCTAACACATTTGTTTCCCCAGTATGTGCATTGCAACTAGAAAGTGGTCTGAGAAGATCACCCATTCCCACACTCTCATGGCCTCTCTGCAGAGGGGATTAGATCTAGTTCCTCCTTGTTTAGTGATATACTAGACCACAGGCATGTTGTCAGTCTGAACTGCAGTAGTTCCTAGAGGAAGAGCATCTTGAAAGGCCTGAAGTGACAACAGGTACACTGATATGTAGCTTGGTCTCTTAAAAGGATCACGTGCCTTGGACCATCCTTCCCAGGAAATGCCTCCCACTCCAGTTGAGAGGCATCTGTAGTCATTGTGGCCATTGAGGGTGGTAGAATAAAAGGTCACCCTAGGTGAATGCTGTCTGACTGGATCCACCAGCTGATGTGACATGTGTATATAGGAGTAAGTTTCACTGGAAAGGATAGGGGTTGTTGAAGAACAGACCACTGAACAGCTAGAGTTCATTGAAGGACACGCATAAAGAATTGTGCTAAAGGAAGTAACACAATGGCTGCTGCCATGGAGCCTAGTGCTTGAAGGACTGATCTAGCTGGAGAAGATGGATGAGAAATAATCAGATGGACCTTATTCCTGAAGACAGATATTCAATGAAGTGGTAGTGATGCTCTCTGTGTTGTTGTAGTCAGATGTGTACCAATGAACTCCGGGCTAAGGACTAGTGTCAAGTTTGATTTGGTATAACTTATTGTTATCCCTAGTAACTGACAAATCTGGAGCAAATAGTCCCTGGATTGTTGGAGAAGATGCTTGGAGGGGGTGGTAAGGAGCCAGTCATCCAGATATGGAAACATTCAGAATCCTTTGAGTCTCAGATGAGCAGTCACCACTGCCATGCATTTGGTAAGCACCCTGGGGGCTGTGGTGAGTCCAAAGGGCAGGGCTCTGAATTGGTAGTGATTGGCTCCCAGCCAAAAGCATAAATGTCTTCTGGATCACCTATTTTGATGTAATAGTATGCATTCTGAAGATACATGGGGGACATCCAATCGTTCTTTGGAAGAAATGGCAGAATGGACTGAACAGTGATCATTTAGAACTTTGACTTTTTTACATACTGGTTTAAAATGCTGAGATCCAAAACTGGTCTGAGGTCCCCCATCTTTTTCGAGCACTGAAAAGAAGCATGAGTAAGTTCCGAATCCTATTTGGTCTGGTGGGACCTCTTAGATGACACTTTTTGTCTAGCAGCCTTTGAATTTTTTGAGCTGCCACTTTCCTCTGACTGGGTGGAATGTCATGAAGTTTCTTCCTTTTGTGAAAAGGAAGTTGGAAAAATGGAATGGAATGGAATAACCTCTGAATATTACTTTTAGCATCAGGAATCTTCTGTTATGCTTGCCCAGGCATCAGGGTGCAAGGATAATTGTCCCCCAGCTGTCTCTAGAGCTGGACAGTCAGGCAGTACTTCATGAGTGCTGGAAGGGTCTGTCCAGAAAAGAATCCTAAAAGCCCTGGTTCTGCAGGCCTCCTCTGCCTCAAGGGCAAAGTCTTCCATTGGAACTTCCTACTCTGCCTCTAAGGAGTTGTCCCTGCATGGATCTTGGAAAGGTCCCTGAGATTTACAAAACCATATTTTGTTACCAGCTCTCTGATTCCTGCAGAAGGTTTATTGAGCGGTAAAAAATTTGATTCCCACGGCAGACATAATCTTTCCCTTTTGTTCACTGGGGGGGTAAGCATCACTTTTACTGATGGCCCAAATAAGGATGTGCCATTGAGGGGGGCATTGATGAAGGACATCTTAGAGGGCTCTGCAAAGTCGCATCCAGGCATGTCTCCTTAGGGCAATCCTGAGGTGCCTTCAGCTATGTGAGAAATTAACCTCATTGAAGCATTCAAAATAGACAATAGAGTGGTGAATTCTTTTGAAATCCTCTGCAGACGTGGACTCCGAGAGAGTATTTGAAAGTTCCTTGGCCAAATTTCTCTGAAGCCTCATGAAGTGTGCCAGGTAGTTAAGAGAAGGTCACAGAGAACAAGATTCACTTTCCACATCTGCCCAGATCCCTAGACTCCCTGTTTGGTGGATGGACAGAAGAGCTCTGTTCTCCTAGCTCTTTCTTAGTGGCTGTCACCACCACCATAGCATCTACCAGGACTCCTTTGCTCCAGTGGAGTCTGTCTTTGGGAGGGGCAAAACATTTATCAAGTCTCTTTGAGATAGGTTCAATGGTATCCATCGAGAAACTAAATCAATGAGTTCATCCTCTGGGGGTGGGTAACCCAAGACATACATGGGCCAGAACCAGAAGCTTCCAAAAATACAGATTCTTCTGGACAGGGGGTTTCAGAAGACCAATCACCTTTTTGTCTGAGAATCTCTAATATGTCTCTGAAGGTGATATCATGCAATGGAGATCTGTGGGACCCTTCTCCTTCATCAAAATCAATATCCACTGTGAGAGACTCCAGCAGGGAGTCTATGCACCTCCTCTTACACATTCTGTTCCAATGGATCTCCACTGTGGAATGTTCAGGAGAGGTATTGGAAGAGTGGGGAAGTCTCTCAGTAGGAACTGCTTGAAAACTTGTTGGAACTGGCTGTCCATGTGAAGTAGGCCACATCGACTCAGAGTTAGGAATTGATGAGGGAATGGTGACTGGATCCAAAGAATGAGAAGGTGATTCTCTAGAGAGAGAAAAAAAACTCAATCAACTGATAGGGATCCATTCACTGATCTCAATGGACCACTTGCAGACATGGCTCAGGTGAATAGGATCATATAAGACATGAACAAAACATATTTACAGATACAAGGATATGCTAAAAAACAAATCTATATATATTTACAGATGCAAGAATACACTACAACAGTTAGTTCAAGAAGCAGCTAATAATGTCAACACATGGATGGAAGAATGGAATTATCCTTGGCTTCAGAAACTAATTTATGTTCATGACTTGCCTTGCTAGCCCAACCATAACCTTTTGTTCCTCAATAATATTATTCACACAATCTTTAATATAAGGAATTTTAGATCTGTTGTATGATCTGAAATGTTTTCTTTTGTTATAGAGTTAATTTAAGCTGGAAGACCATCAAAGTAATTTATTTTTCAATTTCCCATTATATTTGGCTCAAGAAAGGACAGCCAGGTCAATTTTGTATATACAGCATTTCCCTTTATAGCGGTAATTAAAGTAAGTAACATTAATTACTTTGTAGAGCTCCCAGACAGGAGGTAGAAGCACAAACTCTTCTACCATATTAACATGGTGAAACCCTATCATGATAGAGAAATAATGTACTCTGCTACAAGAGAAATCAGAGGGGATCCTTGTAGCAGACTTTTTCAGTGAGACTCTAGTTTGACACTTCAGTGGATGAGCTAATGCTTTCAAAGTAGTTGTTCCCTACCTAGCCTCATAAATGAAATACATACTACAGGTGTTTCTGGGTCATGTTTATTGCTAAGCCAGGGTGTACCTAACTGGACAAGCAGTGTGAGGACTCAGGGACACAAAGACTTATTGATATATACAAGGTTAACTTGCAGAAAAATGGTTGATTAAAACATTTGCCATCCACAATTTGAACATAAAAACTGCCTAGCTATAGCTAAAGGTTAATAGCATGGTTGGAGGGTGTAACAATTGTCATCTTAACATGCCACATTTGTCTAGCTGTTGCAGTGTTTTACTGTAAAAGAAGGAAAGGGTGGTGGCAATGAAAAGAGTATTATTAATCCTTCCTATAAAGCAGCAATCTCTGTGTGTAATATGGTTTTAGCCAAGACCCACTTGCTGTTGGTAAGATAGCACTGAAAGGAAATGGGCAAAGAGTGAGGTGGGTGAATTCTTGGGAAGAGTGTTCATAAGTCTATTTTTCAGCAGTACAGTGTGAAGCTTATTTTGGTGTGGCTGGTGCTGGTCACAGCCCTAGGCAGCACTGTTAATTTGTTAAACATTTTTAAGGTGATGCACCTTTTATAGACCTACTGTTGTCAGGGGTAAGGTTTGTAAAGGCTTTACCTGATAGTTACTATTACTTTCATAGTAGCAGTTACTTGTTAGGTTTTACATCTTTTAAGTAATCCGGCATTCAAAAAAATCTATTTAGTAGCCTATCCCTGCAGTAGAGATGGAAAGAGACCTAACTTCACTCCACATAACTCAGGTTTAGTTAGTGACTCACTATGTCTAGGTATGTTGCTTTAGATTACTCTGAAATGTGTCATATGAGCCAGACAATTCAATGCTGAGAAGTAGAATATACATCCAGTATAAATGCATTTGTCAGACTGATTCATAACATGCAAATCTTTATCAGAGGAATGGATCGCAGAGCACTCCTCTGAGGGCTCTTCTCATACGCAGCTGTTACCACTGTGGAGTCAGAAAAGGAAGACTTGCGCCAAACCTGTTTATCCTTAGGGGACAGGGGCTCTTATCTGGTCTCCTAGGAACAGGCTTCACCACATCCAGTTCTCTGCATGCCCTATCCACTACCCATTCATCCATTCTACTAGCAGGAGGGACTACAGAAGAAGTAAGAGGGGTGGAATGAAAAGCCTTACATACAATCACTTCTTTGGGAACTGGGTCAACTAGCCATGACCCTCTCTGATGCATGAGTTTTAATATTTCTCTGAATTTGGAGTCTTTATAAGAGGGCTATGGACAATCTTCCCCTTATCCAGATTGTCTATGGTGGGTGACTCCATTGAACAGTCCAAATACCTTCTTTTGCATTATCTCTTCCTATGTACACTCAGACGGGACTTGTCCAAATGCATGGATGAGGGCTCTACTTTGGACACTTAGGATTGATGGCATCCATCCCTCTGCTCTTCTGGGATGAGGGACCAAGACATCTGACTGAGTAGGTGTCTTGGGGTAGAGTTGAAGTAGACACACACTCTTAGGGATCTACTAAAAGGATGGGTTGCTTCTGCAGCATCTCTTGGTCCTTAGCAATGATGCTGGCCTTCCAAACAATGTCAAAGCTGATTAAATGAGTGACTTCCAAGATGGCTGCACCTTGAATAACAGCTTAATCCTAGCTTTCCCAGTGTAGAAACAGAAACTCAACAGAGAAGGCCAGAAGACTTTTGTGTTTATAGGTAAATTTTAGTAACTGCTTAGTAACCCTACTTAATCATCTTCATTCCTCTTAACATAACCCCCACCTCTTCTTTTCCTCCCCTCTACTTTCTACCCACCCCCTTTCTCCCATCCCAGTCTGTTTCCATAAAATCAGACATGAAGGTCACAACAGTTTTTGCAAAATCTTCTTTACAATGTAAAATGAGTATACCTTATATCAACAGATTCAACAACTGTTTATGTAAGAATATATAGTTTAAACATGTAAAGTTTTTTATGTACAATTCCTTTATCTTATTTGTATGGATATGATTACTATGTCACTGTACCTAGACTAATTTTGTAACTAACCATATCTTATGTACCTCTCTAGAGCTTTTTTCTTCAGGTCTCTGCTGAAAATGGTCTTTCTGCTCAGCCAGACTAACTCAGTCAACAAATGTAAAATTAAATAAATAAATAATAACGTGTACTACCCTAATGCCAGAAAAAAGAAATATAGAGCACCTGGTAAAATCAGCTACAAAAAGTAAGGAAGAAACACTGAATGGGAAAGTTCTGCAGCTGTTCAGCAAAAAGCAATGCAACTTCCAGACATGATTTCCAGTAACCTGCAAGAATATAGGACAGCTGCACACAGACCTGGTTAAAATAAACAAAACACTGATGGAATATATCAACACAAACAACAAAAGGCTGAAAAAAATGGAAGAAACTTTAAACAGATATTCAGATGAGGCGATAAAGCTGCAAAAATCAGAGGTTCAAATGAAGAAAGGGCTGTATGAATATGAGACTGCTCAGGAAGAGATGCTTAAAAAATAATAGAATTAGAGGACAGAGCATGTAGGGAAAATCTGAGATTTTCATCTACACTGAAGAAGTTGGAAGGAACAGACTGCAATAAGCAACTGGACTGGTATTCCACAGCAGGAGTTGTTAGTTGAAAGGGTACATTGTGTATATGCTCCAAACCTGATTATGAGAAAGCAACCTAGACCTTTAATAGTAAAGATGCAGTCCTATCAGCAAGAAGGAGTTGATTCTGACAAAACTGTGGCAGAAGGACAAAACAATAAAAGTGGGAGACAGCAGAGTATTTGTGGAGAATGATTACTCATTGTGCACCAAGCAGAACAGGAGTACATTTATTCCACTATTCAGAGAATGGCAAGGCACAGATGTGAGATTCAAACTGCTGTTCCCAGCTGTCTTTAAGGTATTCTTCCCTGGAGGAACAAAATAATTTTTTGATGAAGTACATACTAAGGAGGAAATACAAAACTTTGTCCAACAAAAAGTGAGTCGTGAAACAGAAGAAGATTCTGCTTCTTGTTCTTCTGGTAATAAAGACCATAGACAGACTGTACCTGTGAATCCTTTCCACTGTTTCAATGGAGAGTTTTGGAGAGAAGGAAGGCAGCACAAGAGTTGATTAGAAGAATAGACGGTGCATCAGAAATGAAACAGAGACAGGCTTTGGGATATGATGATGAACAGTAATAAAACCAGTAACAATGTGAGATTACAGTGCAACAATTATATTTGTGAAATATGACAAAACAAGAAAATCGGGAAATATTGGACTTTTTCAGAATTTGTTGGACTTGTGGGGGACTCTACAGTATATACCCTACTTCATATCATTAATGTCCAGAAAAATACCTTGGGGAGGGGAAGAGAGGGTAGAAAGTTAACTGTAAGTAAAGAAAACATTTTTTTCTTAGTACTATTTTTGTGGTGTATGGTTTTCTTTGCATGCTATAAAGTAAAATGTTCTCAGTTAATTTAAGTGTACTTGGGATTGCAAATAGGTGTTGCTGTTCTTTTTTACCCTTTCTTTCTCCCTTCTCTCTTTCTTCTTGTTCAGTTTTAAGAAATGTAAGTGCTGCAATGTAAAAAAAATAGTTAAAAGAGCATTGCAAAAGAAAAACTATGTGCTTTTTCTCATTCTTGCATCGGGGAATGACTGGATTAAGGACCTTAGATTGATTTAGTAACACATTTTAACAGAAAGTAAGTAATTGAAAAAGAATATTGAATATTATGAGGCTTTTTCTAACAAATGAATGTATGCTTACTAACAAGTCTGTATCTGGCCCTCAATTTTCCAAGGAAACAATCTGATACAGAGAAATTCACTGTCTGGTTCTCAAGTCTCCATGGAGACATTCTGATAAAGAGAAATTGGTTACAGTCTGGTGGAGAGTGATTGGCTGGGAAAAAAGAAAAGAGCAACTGGCTAGGAAATAATGTTCCCAGAAAGCATTCAGGGGTTTTCCCAGCTGGGAGAGCTATAACAATAAGACAAAACCGGTTAGCACTTAGTAGAAGCACAGGCTGCACCATGCAGCTTAGCATGGATAACCTTTCTTTTAGGTTAACTCAAGTCTGTAAGTACGGCTGTCAGTCTGGGACATTTGTTCTTATTAGGAGGATAAAACTTCAATATTTGAAGATGTACATAGTTTTGTGTGTTAGTATTAAACTAATAGGTTTTAGTGGGGTACTGGGGTTTGTTTTTTTTCGTTTGAAGGCTTTCAATAAAACAAAAACTTTTGTAAGATGTGACATAGGCTCAAATCAATGTGACAAGAAACAACTATACAAAAGTTCAACCTGCCAAACAATGTATGCATGTAACACAAAAGCTGGAACTATGCATTTAACAAAAAGGTGTTATACATAGAAGGTGGGAATAATAACTGAATACAATAATGCTTTCTGTAATGTCTTTAAATGTTGATGTTTTTTCAGATAAATACAAAAAAGAAAGAATAGTGAACTATATTAAAATGTAGAGTGCAAATAGTTATGTTACAGGAGAAACACTTGGAAAAAACTAAACCCAAACTTGATAGAGAATGGTTTTCAGGATGGTTAGTCAGCAAAATATCTGGGACAAATGAAAAGATGAGTACTTATATTAATTGCAAGAGGAACTCTAATAGTGATAGAAGAGGATAAAAAAGATAGATAATAATGGCAGATTTGTAGTCTTAAGGGGCTACTGACAAGGGAGGAGTATTACACTGGCATATACTTATAAGCTACCTAAAACTGCTGCAATGGAGTTTAAGAAAATTCTAGGAGAAATCGTTTTCTGCAAGGAATATTATTTATAGGTGGAAACTAGAATTTGATTTGCAGCAGTGAAGATGTGTCTGGGGATTCAGAAGGGAAAGTATAACAAAGAAGGGTAGATTTTTGAAGACAATTGTGAAAATATTTGGCATTAAAGATGTGAATTCAATAATAGGAGTTCACAGTGAATTTACATGTTATTCTCCAAGACATAAAAACTGGGCTAGGCTAGACAGAATTTACATTTCACAGGAACATAATCATTTAATTGAAGGTCCTGATACACACCCAATAACTATTTCAGATCATGCACCAATAATAACTAAAATAAAAACACAGGGTAAGGAAATAAAAATGAGACACTGGTGCTTTCTCCCTTATCTGCTGAAAAGAGAGGGGTTTAAGAAATAGGTAGTGGAGATTATTCAGGAACTATTCAAGTGGACAGAAATTACTTCTGAAAATGTAGCTAGGGAGTGGGATAAAATTAAGGTGGAGTTTAAAAATAGGGTGGACATAAAAGAAAGGGAGCTATGGTTAAGATGTAACAAGAATTATTTAGAGGGATTGACAAATGTTAAACTATTCAGAATAGGGGGAATCTCACAGAACAAGAAGAGGATCAAATGCAGAGTGCTAAACAGAAAATAAGGGATTAGCTCAATAATAAACATGAGTTTAGAAAGATTACTGTTAAGCAACTGTTTTTTGATAATAACACTACAGCACAAAAACATTTACCACAACAACTCAGGCAACACAAAGTAAAAAGGGCTATTGTCAAGCTCAGGGAGCCTATAAATAGGAAGGTAACAAGAGATCCTTTAGAGGTATTAGAAATATTTTGAAAATTCTATGAAAGTCTGTATAAATCAAAGAAATATGGAAATCAAGAAAAGATGCAAATGGAAATGTTTCTAGAAGAATTAAATATACCAAGGATACAGGTAAATGAGGCTCAATTATTAACGGTTAGGATAAGAGGAGATGAGATAAAAATTGTGATGCATAACCAATCTACAGGAAAGTCCCCAGGAATAGATGGTATTCCTGTGGAAGTTTGGAAGCTAGGAGGGAAAAAACTGATAAAGATCTGGAAGGTTTTGTTTAACAGTATTTTAAGAGGAGAAGAAGTACCAACATCCTGAAAGAAAGCAGCGGTAACTGTAATACCCAAATAAGGTAAAGATTCATCAGATCCAGCTTCATACAGGCCCATTTCAATACTAAACCATGATTATAAAGTGTCCATATCTATAATGGCTAAAAGAATGGCAAACGTAATGCCAAAATTGATAGATATGGATCAATGTGGTTTTGTGGAAGGAAGGCAAACATTTGACAACATCAGCAAAGCATTGATGATCCAAAGGAAAGCAGAATGTAAGAAAATACCATTATTGTTGCTGGGTCTTGATACAGAGAAAACATCTGGGACTTCATGTGCAGGGCAATGGAAGCATTTGCATTTTCTGAAAAAAGTATAAGGTCAATTAGGATATATAAGGGATCAGAGATGAAAATTAAAGTGGGTGGGATCCCCTCTGATAATTTCTGCTTGAGCAGAGGAACCAGGCAGGGGTGTCCTCTTTCCCTTTTGTTATTTGCATTTTATTTAAAACCATTGGCAAAGAAAATAACAGACTCAGAAATTCAAGGATATAATTGGTATGGTAGTCAAGAAAAGCTGACTCTATTTGCAGATGATATTATTTTATACCTGACAAAACCAGAAAGAGACATCACAGTGTCGTGGAATATTTTGAAACAGTTATAAATCTTTTCAGGATAAAAAAATGAATGAAGCTAAAACAAAGGCAATAGCAGGAATTTATGTACCCACATATGAATTGACTCAGCAATGTCCATATTTATGGAGATATGATAAAATTAAGTATTTGGGAGTATGGATTAAAAATTATTCTGGTGTGGCAGCTAAGGATATGTGGGAAGAGACTAAACAAAAGTTAATACAAAAACTAAGAAAATGGAAACTTTGTTATATGAATATGGATAACAAGATGCAAGCAGATAAAATGTTTTAAGTCCCATTAGTCTTGTACACAGGTCAGGCATATTTTTATCAACCAGGGTAGAAGTTGTGGATAGAAATTAATAAAGAGGTGAAGGACTTTATCTGCGAAGGGAAGATGGCAAGAGTCAAGTGGGATAAACTGATTCTTCCAGTACAACAGGGTGGATTGAGATTACCTGATTTAAAGGGGTATTTTAGAGCTACACAGTTAAGGCTCCTATACATAGCACAAGCAGAAAAATATAATTCAAAGTGGAAAGGGATGATGATGGAACAGGGGTGAAGCTCAAGAAACAAGGAGAGACTGGGATTTTGGATGCAAGCCTTTAAGGGGAATAACAATAATCATACAGAATATTATATTTATAAAGTAGCAGAAAATGTCCTAAGAGCTAAGCCAACATGGGAATGGAGAAAGGAGATACCGCTGATAGGGATGACTGCAATGAGGGATATAGACAATAGGCAAGAGGAAGTTGGAATTTATTAGAGAAAACTGGCAAAGGAACCAGGGTATTGGGAGTAAATAACTAGAGAGGGAAAGATGATAGAATGGGAAGATGACCCAAATTTAATTATCAAGGACTGATATGAGAGTATAGGCAAACAAAAAGAAACAGCGGGGTCCTAAATGAAAGACCAGCACTGGTAGAGTTTTTAGTTGAATCTAGAACAGATACCACCATTAAAAAAAGAATAATTAGTAGAGTATATAAAATACTATGTGATAATTACAAGAATAAATCAGAGGAGATTAGAAAGGATTGGGGAGAGAGACACTGAATAAGCAATTCACAAAAAAAAAAAAAAACAATGAGAGGGTATATGTATGTCTCCCAAATATGCAACAAATTCTAGAAGATTTAGGATTTTTACCTGGAAATGTTTACATACATATTTTTATACTACAAGTAGACTCCAGAGAATTTTTCCTCAGGTAGACAACAAATGTTGAAGGTGTGACAAGGAAGAAAGAGATAATTGGGAACATATTTTCTGGGAGTGAGGTGAGTTGGCAGACTTGAAGTACTTCCTGCGGGATGCACTGTCAGAGATGTTGGGTGAGCAGATTGGTGTGACGAGGGAGATGATTTTTCTGAGCTATGATATAGAATCGGAATTGCCTAGACATGATAAGGCCTTGCTGTATCTAATTATGGTAGCTGCCAAAAAACAATTACTAGAAAATGGAAATCAAAATCTAAACTAACTATACTAGAGGTAATGAATATAGTAACAGAGATAAAATAACTGGAACTGATATCTTTAGAAAATGGTAGGAGCAAACTACATTGGAAAAAAATGGAAATTGTGGGAACAATACATACAGGAGAGGAATGAGGTTTAAAAGAAGACAAGACTTAAATGAGCTATGTAATGTTTGACTGAAAATGATTGGGTAGATTATAAGTGATGTATTATGTTTGCAAGTGGGAGTGTGTCAGTATGGGTTGTGATGTAAAATGCTTGCAACTAGGATTGTGTCGGTATGGTTTGTTTTCATTTATGTAAATGTATGACCGCCTATCTCATAAGTGATGGTTTAATAAAGATGTTTCTTGTTTTAAAAAAAGCGGGGTCAGGAATTTAATGATTTATGTAATGTTGCTTAGGTTATATGATATATAGCAATACACATGAAGTATAATGTTTGTAAACTGAACTTAATACAGTTTGATTACTTTTATATAAATGTAAATTTGCCTATGTCACAAGTGATAATTCAGTAAAGGTGTTTAAAAAAAAGTTTAGTTAGTGACTCTGGCAGATGGCAGGGCTGGGGAAAGGATAGAAAGTGAGCAGCCAATGCAGGCAAATCTGTCCTGAGGAAGGGAAATGTCTGGACATATTTTACTGCTGAATCCAGTCAGTAACCCAGGATAATGCACCATGCATCCACTCAAATTGTCATAATGACTGTATACTGCAACTAGAGTTGGGAGGCTTGCATATAGAGATATACTCCCTCCCTGACACAGCATAACACAGGTTATCACTACCACAAGCATGGGGTTTGGTGCAGATTAGGAGGTAACCAATACAGATCTCACAATGGACCACTCCGTACCACTTCATGCCGCCCCCTATGGAACAAATGTGCCAATTGGGCTCAGTTCTGGGCCAAGAGCAAATGGTGAATAAATTGACCAAGTTAAGGCAGAACAATCAGCAGATTGGGTAGAGTCAACTGACAAAAAAACATAATTTTAGTGACATTTCAGTGTTTGACATCACTAAGGTCACAGAATGGGTCACAGCTGAGGGCATACTTAGGAATGGTAAACTTCTTCTATATGTTTTAATGAACCTGTCAATAATACCACAGACCACAGAGGGGCTTAAGCAGGCTGGAAGAATAAGTATGAACTTTTCAAATAGAAAAGTTAATGCTATAGGCATGTAACTAACAAAAGCAGACTACACAAATCACAAGCTGGGTTGAGACCTGTTCTTAAGTCACTAAGGTATCAGAATGAATCACAAATGAGTGCATACTCATGACTGAAACTACTACTATAAGTTTTTACAGAACCTCTTAATAGTACCACATTCACTACATGCACTTCAACAATACAGAATGGAATGGAAATACATGAAAGACTTCAAGCACAAATTTAAGGAGAAAAATAAAATGATTATGTCAGCTGAAGTGATAAATCACTTTGATTCATCTGCTGGTTAGGTAACATTTGGTATTTCAGCTTATGGAACTGTCATTCTTCCATCATAAACATTCCAGAATAGTGCAGAATTTCATTGCACTTGCCTCAAGATCACTGACTGCAGATAAATGTAATTATACCCATACAACCTAAAAAAACTTAACTTGGTCTGAGGAGTAAAAAAAATTCAAACAGTAGTAATATGGAGAACAACTGAATGCTAATTATAGGTTAAGAGCCAGGATTAACCATGCTAAACCCAAGAAGAGATGTCTGCAGAATTGCTATTGGCCAGGTATAGCACTTGTCCCTGCTCCTAGGAAAACATATGATAGCCAAAATAAGAAAAGAGTAATAAGGCAATGCTGATGCGCTGTTATTACTTCACTTAGCAAAGTCTAATGAGCCAGCATCACTACAGTTTTGGAAACAGCCACCTGTGCCATGGCAATGTAATCACACCAAATTTGCAGGTTCTTTCATGGGCTCATTGTTCTTAACTGCAGTGGATACAAACATTCAGAATGGCCTGAAGTGATCTATAAGTAAACATGTCTGAGAAGAAAATATCAGTATTAAGGACAATGTTTATAGGAAACAGCTTGGTTGAATAAATTTTTTAAAATAGTAGTGCCCCAACATTCAAACCTAAAGACTTTGTGACATTTAGGAAACAAAATGGAATTAAACATTTTAAGTCTGCACTGTTTGCCATTTGACCACTATGAACTACTAAGAGATTTGCACAGTTTGAACAACTGTGACAGTTATGATATACAGCTGTAGTCCCCTACAACAGAAGGTATACATTTTTTTTTCTTTGCTTATTGTACTACCATACACAATGTTACCAAACACTGCAGCAGCAGCTCCATGGTGTACAAAGGAATAAAACTTTGAATCTGGTCCCAGGTTTGTTAAATGGCCTGGATGGTGCAGAAGACAGCATGAGAGGAATGGGAGCATTTGACACTAGCCCACCTATGCATGACTAAGAGTGCGTAGGTATGACTTGCAATACCACTGCCATCTGGTAAAAACCAGGCTGAGTACAACTACAGGAAAACATCCAAGAAAAGGATGGCTAATTCAACTCTGCTAACAAGCATTTAATACTGCAAATGGAGTTCAGTATGTGAATGTTTGGCAATACACGTGCACCACTGGGCCCAGCAAGGGTGGTTAGTCCACTACTCCAACAGGGGCATTCATCACCCTATCTGCCTTGAAAATAGCTCACTGTGGCTGGTTCTTACTTCCTCCATAGCAAATAGAAAGTGATGGGGGGAGCCAGTCAGTCAATGGGAGGAATGAAAGGATATTTAAGTATTATTCTGGAACACAAACTTGCATTCCAGATGGATTGCTGAAACAATATGTGAGAAGACAATCAAATGCATGATGAATGAAAGATCATTGAGACATTTTATCCAACATCACAAGGAACTGACCAGAGATTACATAACTGACAAATGGCAACATGACTAAAGTGTTTAAAGCATGGTACCTCAAATGTATGCAGGTTGAAGAAGTTACGTATATCACTTAAGAAATGTCTGGCAGCCTGAGGGGTAGCACTTGGCTGCTAGACAATTAAGTGTGGAAGAATCACATGGCAATCAAACCTATACGATACAAGTGATGACCACCACCATCCAGCTGTTGGCAGCCCAGCCAACCTACTAAAACCACACTTTAAGGTGACTGTCAGATTACATCCTCAAATGGAGATGGAACAATGACAAGTATTTCCAGAAGGAAATAGTAAATACCCGGCCCATGACTCACCCAATTAGGTATGTCAGATCAGACCTTTGACCAAAAAGGGAAGGATGACTGAAGGTGTTACACATCAATTAGCTCCATGGTGCAGAGAGATGAAGCCCTGATTAAAACTCAAATGAACATAAATTGCACAACCAGAAACACCACTCAAAGGACAAAATTAATTCTTTATTTAACACAGTTCTGGTACCCCGGCTTCTTGCCTTCTAATAGAACATTTTTTAACACTATTCTGTCCCTATAAAGGTCCAATCTGGATAAGGTCATGTATAAAGTAGCTGATAAGGGAGGTAATTGGGTGGTGATGAGTAGAGGACAATACAATGAAATATAATGAAATGGTGTTAAAAATATTGTCTGAAGATGGGTATTATGACAGGTTACAATACAATCCCATCCAAAGATTTTCAGCAGAATTAAATGATATTTTGGAAAGGCTGGATTTTTTGAAGAGTAAAGATGTTAAGAAGCTGATTGTTAAGACACCCAAACATCCTTTCATGTATGCCATTCCAAAGATTCACAAAGATCTATTCAAGCCCCCTGGCCGACCTATTATTTTGGGAACTGGGTCTTTTCTGGAGAATGTTAATATTTTTCTAGGATTTTCATCTTAAAAGACATTTAACTGTAATACCTTCCCATGTCAAAAATACTCAGGAAGTAAGTCAAGATTTAGTTAATTTTGAATGGAAAGAGAATTATTTTTGGGGAACGGTTGATATAAATGTATGACAGAAGATGGGGTATGGAAGCTGTGGTTAAATGATTGGGGGAAGGACCCCAATCAGCATTTCTTTTAACCATTCTTGAGTTTTGTTTAACTCAGAATTATTTCAAATGGAAGAAGAATTTTTTCTTACAAAAGAAGGATACAGCGATGGGGATGGATTTCGCCCCATCTTATGCCATTATTTACATGGGGGATTTTGAAAGTCAATTTAAGATGTAGGAAGATTATTTTGTGAAGAATGCAATCTATTATAAAAGATATATAGATTTGTTGTTTATTTGTAAAGGTAGTGAAAAGGAATATTTGGAGTTTATGGGTGTTCTTAATAATAACCCGTGTGGCGACCCCTAACCGGGAAAAGCCGAAAGACACAAACAAACAAACATGGCTTGAAATTCACTTGGGGCACTGATAGATTTAGCATCTCATTTTTGGATGTAGTTTTTATGTAGATAGTAAGCAGAAGATTCAGCACAAACCATTCAGAAAACCCACAGCTGTCAATAATTTTCTGTATGCCACCAGAATGCACCCCCCTGACCTTACTGAGTCATTGCCATATGGAGAATTCAAAAAGATTTTCATCAATACCTCTAAAGCTAGATTTAAAGAATTTTGTTTGAATGAGGTATATGATAGATTACAAGTCAGAGGTTATGATGACAGAATATTGCAAAAGGCAAGGAATAAAATCATGGGTATAAGGGAGGATCTTACCAGGTCAACCAGGATTCATAATGGAGGAGAAGTTATGTATAAGGAGAATGATGATTACGATACATTATTTTTCATCACCAGATATTCTGAATTCTCCTCTGTTTTGGAAAGGATAGTTAGACAGGCTTGGGAAATTGTTAGTGAAGATATTTCTACTGCTTTTTTTTGTTTCCCAAACATTGTTTTTTCTTATGGATGGTACAACAATCTTAAAGAATTGTTGAATAAGAAACTTTTGAACCATGTAGGTCAGGGTCTGATGGACAGAACAGTAGGTACTTATTGTTGTGGAAACTGTTCAGTATGTAATCAGGTTAAGAACCTACATGGGTGTAGAATCAAGGGGAAACTTTATAGGGTCAATGAATTTTTCAACTGTAACAGTTATGGGGTGATTTATATAATAGGTTGTGGCTGTCACCCAACTCACTGATATATTGGTCAAATCACTAGGAAGGCCAAGGTTCGACTTTTGGAACACTTAGGTGATGTCAGAAGGCAGAAGTTAAAAAGTCCTGTAGCCATGCACTTTTTGTCCAGACACAAGGGTTTTGATAGTACTCTGTTTTTTAGTGTTTTAGCATGACCTATTAGTAACAGGGAAAATTTCAAGAAATAATTAAATAGACTAGAGAGCAGAATGATTATTAATTTTCATATTTTACATCCTAATGGAATGAATTTAGAAAATAATTTGACTATTTGAAATAAGGAAGCAAGGATGTTATTAAAAATGCATGTTTTAAGGAACGTGTTATTTTATCGACGTTTTGTCGATGATTTTTTTTGTTATGGTGAGGATCGCCTAATTACTTGGTACAATTTTATAATGTTATAAATATTTTAACTGACTGCCTCAAGTTTACTTATAATTGGTCTTATACTCGCATTGAGTTTCTGGACCTTTATATTGAAAAGTTGGATGAGCATACAATCAACACAGGTATACATCGTAAGACATGTCATAGAAATGCCTTCCTTTTTAGGTCCAGCATGCACCCTGGTTATATTTTTAGAAATTTAATCAGAGGACAGGGAATGAGAGCCTCCAGGTTAAATCCATCCTCGGATGGTTTCCAGCATGAGTTTGCTGGTTTGCAGAAGAAGTTATTGGACAGGGGGTACACTGCTAGTGAAATTAGCAAACAATGGTCAGACCTCGAAGATCTGAGGTTAACTACAGCGAGACCATATTTTGGACCTGCCTTGGAGGCAGGTTTTGTCAATGGTCAAAATAACATCATGAATAATGTTAAAATTCCCACTTTTTACAAGCGACTACAAACAGGTTACTGACCTTTTTATACAGCATTGGTCCATTTTACAAGTTGATGATGAGATAGCTGGGATAGTGGGCGATATTCCCAAGTTCAGATTTAAGAATCATAAAAACTTGAGGAGGCTTTTGTATTATGACAGGAGTTCTGTCAATATGACTTCTGTTACGGGGCACACTATGCCATGTGGTACCTGTAATTTTTGTATGTTTATTAATACATCTAATGTTTTTTATCATCCAGACCTACGAAAGGAGTTCTTTTTTAAAGCAGAAGTGAATTGCATGACCCCCCCATGTTGCCTACATAGCAGAGTGCAGAGTGCACAGCCTGCAGTTCTTTTTATGTTGGCAAAACCAACAGGGTGCTCCGAGACAGAATGAGGGAGCATATATATCATATTAGAAAAAGCTCTACACAATGCACTCTCAAAGCATGTGCTAGAACAGGGTAGTACTCACACTTTTAATTTCAGAGTTATTAAAATTATTCACCCCAGTATTAGAGAAGGTGATATTCTAACACACTGAGCACAGAGAAACCTGTTGGATTGTTATACTTCGTGCTGACAGAGGAAAAGGCCACAATGAGAGGGCCTCTATTAAACCTTTATTAAAGAAAAGAAAGCTACATAAATGATGTTTATGACTCTTTGATAAAGTATTTTTGTACATCTGTTTTTGTATATATATATATATTTATATGGTTATACATTCTTGTTTAGTGTAGTTCATTTAAGAGCATAGCATCATGCAACCATTTATATACCATGTAGAATATGGTGCAGTACATCATTCATTATATATATATATTTTTTTATTTTCATTTTTTTTCTTGCTGTTAGATAGGTTTTAGTTTAGTTAGTTTTGCATATATTTTTCAGTACTTCTTATCTGCCTGCCTTGCTAATTGAATGAATGAGCATTAATTTGTTTTAGATGAATGATTAAGTGCCTGTTACTTGCTAATTTTTCAATTACCTTGAACAGTTCTTGATTGGATGAAGTCTTGATAATATGCGTATATATAGAGTGAACTCTTTTAGTTTGTACTTGGTCTGAAGAAGCTCTACTGCAAAAGCGCTTACCGATTTTTTATTAAACCTGTGGACTGTTTTTATCATTTGAAGACTTCTTGCTTGTTTTTTTTTTTTTTTTGGATTCCTTGCCATGATGAAAAATGAATGATTTTATATAACATCACTGACTTTTGTGTCTTTGCTCCTTGCCTGGATTCTGCCTGGTTCGTTCCGTTGCTTGTGTATATATTTCATTTTTGCTAGTTACTCTATAGCAATGGAAGATTTACCTCTCGGGCTGCTGGTTATAGTTTTTACGTTATTAAAAATGCACTTTATAATATGTATGAAAAATGCTTTAAACAATGTATTGGATGTATTAAAATGTATTTAATAAGGTATTTAGTTATATATTGATAATGCATTTATCAATATTTAAAAATGTTTAAAAATGTATTTATAATTATTGTTAAAATGTTTAATGTTATTTGGCTCATATAGGAAAGTGCAATAGCTCAAAAGTCTTCTTCTTCTTCTTCTTTCAGATTTTCCCGGTTAGGGGTTGTCACAGCGGATCACCTGTCTGCTCATGATTGGCAGTGGAGTTTTACGGTGTCGAGTTGCCAGCCCGGCGCCCAGCCTTCCACAGAAGGCACACACATGCACTCACTCACACCTAGGGCCAATTTAGAGTGTCCAATCCACATATAGCATGTCTTTGGGATGTGGGAGGAAACCGGAGCACCTGGAGGAAACCCACGTGACCACAGGGAGGACATGCAGACTCTGCACAGAAGGCACCCCAGCCGAGGATCAAACCGGAGAACCTCTTGCTGTGAGGTGGCAATGCTAACTGCTGCACCACCGTGGCCGCCCCCATGAAGAGAAAAGTATTAATCAACAAAAATAACTGAATGGACCCCCCCCCCTCCACAAAAGGAACTTGTCTGCCAGATAAAGCAACTGCACAAGCAGATGGTTGAGCCTCAAAGGAGCATACTTTTCAGCAGCAGTAAATCTCTTTAGGGCTTGGTGCCCAAACTTTTGTTTTAGTCAGCTCAGCTCTAGCTGCCTGACCATTTAGGTGTATGTAAGGTGCCCTGAAGCTTTGGAAGCTGGCTGGCTGGCTGTTACATCCTTGGCAGAATATAACCCATATAGCTAAGGCTGCTGCAGCAGTGATCAATATGACAAATGTGACTGGAGCAATCTATTACACTAATTATGAAATGTATAATTAAAGTAAAACATGTGAAATGAACAGAGTAGCAGTTAACTTTGTTCAATTATTCCACTGAATGAAAGGAAGGTAACACTATTACAGGGGCAGCTCCTCCAAAAATGTATTACTGCAGTGTGTTTGCATGCAACTGTACAATTTTTTGCAAAGATTAATGGAAATGGTGCACAACATCTGGTAGAATTTCCAAGTTGTGCTGACACACCCAAGGAAGGACAATTAAAAGAACCATACAGCACCTGTAGAAAATTCTGTTCTACCACCTAGGTTGCTTATCCAGTTTGCAGTAGTTAGTGAAACAAAAATGCTGGTACAGAAAGAATGGAGTAACAGTTCTTCCTGACAGCACATACTCCCCCCATACTTTGCACCTGGGGGAACTGCTCCCCTCACCCCACCCTTGCTATACTACTGGAGCTAAATCGCAGCATTCAGAGTGTTTGGTTACTTGAGACACAGAAGGAATAAGTGTATTCAGGTAAGACGGTTTCTCAAAAGAGAAAAACGTGGCAATAATCTTACTCATTCTCAAATAAAGCAAACAAAAAAAACTTTTAACATGGGAGTTTGACAAGTAAGTGTGGCAGAAGTCTACATTTTCCCCAAATCTGTCAAATGTTTTTCCATCCAAATGTTTGGCTGCAGCACTTCCTAAGGCTATCACTGTAGGGTCAAATCTGGGCTTGGAATAATTTGTAAAACTGAGGAACTTTATGCAATCTATCGGCCTTCTTAGGATCTGCAAACTAGCTGTCAGGCATGTTACTGACTGGAATAAAAACATTCTCCAGATAGAACTCAAGTTGAGGAATTTCCAGTTACAGTAAATCATATATTTTTTAAACAAATTAGAATGTCATTATGCTTCCATTGAAAAAATCGGTTCATGCTAGACATGGTTTCAGAAAAATTATTGTAAAGGAAAAAAGGAATAAACTTTTCTATGACATCAGTGAGTCCCCAGGAGAGAGAGAGAGAGAACAGAGAGAAAATAAAACAACAAAAGTTCTGTCACAGTCATTTACTTGCTCATCATACAAACCTAAGCAAAATTAAAAGTTATGCAACTGTGTTGCCCATTTTCTTTCTTCCTCAACTATTGGGTATCTTATCCAATCTCAGATCTGACATGGCCACACTTACTGGACTCCCAGATCCAACTCTCAAGGTCCTCCCTCTACCCATAATGCTCCAGTCGACCTGCCGTACCTCAGATCAAGTTTGCTGTCTTATAAGCCACAGGAAGAACTAACCTTAGGTTAAGACAAAAAGTAATAGTAGCAAAACTGGGGCTCAAACCTGGAACAGAAGTTCCACAATAACCATACGGTCTAACAGGAAGGGTGAGGTGTAGAGATGAAGAATGAAAATGGACAACACAGATGCATAGTTATGGTGAGTACATAACCTTAATATTTGATGTTGTCCTTTTCAAAAATGCTGTTGCCTATGCACATACAAAAAAATGGAGCATGTATTCTCCTTTGTTAGCAAATTTGGGAAAGAAAACAGTTAAATGAATCACTTAATATTCATTTCGGAGGTTACTTTAAGGCAAACAGATGGACTGGTCTGTAAGGTAACCCTGTCTTTGAAAAATAAGATAAGGGAGATTTGGGAGAGAGCCTGGAGTTCAGAAACTCATCTCACAGACATAATGGCCACTTGAAAGGCAGTTTTCCAGGATAAAAAGTATAAAATAAATTTAGATGATGGTTCAAAGGGTTTGTGTGCTGACCCTTGCAGCATGCTCATCATATCCCAGGGAGGGGTGAGGTCCTTCACTGGGGGCCTAAGCAAGAAAATACCTTTAGAAAAGCCTTGCAGAATTTTGAAGAAGCTAATGAGGAAGCATTTTCACACGAGTGAAAATCAGATATGCCTGCCAACTGCACTTTGACAGTAGAGAACCTAGTGACCTTGAAAAATTTTTGCTAAAAACTCCAGGACAGCAAAAGTAGTATCTGTCAGACTGGGGAGGAAAGCCTGGGCTAACAGTAGAATTGGAGAAACCACGCTAAGAATGTTAATGAATTGGTTCAATGAATTCATTTGTCAATTAGTTAATTAAATAATTAGAACTGGAGGTATTTATAGGGACAGAATAGTGTTAAAAATGTTCCATTTGAAGGTATGAAGCCGAGGTACCAGAACTGTGTTAAATAAAAAGTTCATTTTTTCCTTTGAGTGGTGTTCCTGGTCATGACATTTATGTTTTTTTGAGAAGTTTTATGCTCTATGGATGTGTATTGAGTTTAAAACTCAAATGACCAAGATTCAAACAGCAGCAGCCTGGTAATGAAATGATCTGCTGGGGGGGGTGGGAGTGAAATAGCAAAAGCCTGCTTGCTTGTGGTGGGG
Source organism: Protopterus annectens (assembly GCF_019279795.1). Taxonomy (NCBI): domain Eukaryota; kingdom Metazoa; phylum Chordata; order Ceratodontiformes; family Protopteridae; genus Protopterus; species Protopterus annectens. The sequence continues at coordinate 140,629,060 of NC_056730.1, read as the reverse complement.
GTGAGGGCCATATGTAGTCTGTTATAGATTAGTAGAAGGTGCCTTCTCAGGTGGAGGACAGAATACAGGGCCTTGTGCAAGGACTGGCCATGCAGTCCTTGCTAAACAACATGTAGCACAATAGCAAGAATCATGGCATGCATGTGTTGACGGGCTAATAAACCCTAATAGCTGCCTGGACACTGTTGTCCTGCAATTGGCACTTGTCCTTTCGAACCAAATGGACTGACAAAGCCAGATGAGGGTTGATGGTTGATAAGTTATGGTGAGGAAGCAGATGCAAAAAAAAAAGTTGCCACACGTCACTGAGTGTTTTTATTTATTTATTCTTTGTTGAACAGGTTAGTCCTACTAGACTAGTGGTCTCTTTTCAGGGGAGACCCGAGGTGGCATTTTATATTAGTGGAGAAAATTTGATCAGGGTATTGGGAACTTCCCCTATTGTTTTTTGATAGTTGCCATTGGGATCTTTTACATCCCGCTGAGCTACTACCAACTCAAACAGATGAGATTTTAATTTAACATCTCACACAAAGGATGATAAGCCTGAATGATAATGACAAGACATTCTCAACAGGATACACTTCTAAATGGCCCACATAGGTCACTGTTCCAATCTAAGTAGGGCCACATGGACACTATCCAGAGCACCTAAAACAGCACCAATATGAGGTTAAATGTATGAGGGGGTGATGCATGTTTAATTAGAGGAAAGGTATGAGTCCCACTGAAATACATTTCAAACTTATTAGTAACATTACAGCAAAGCACTAATAAGTGATGTACCTATGATGTATGTGACTTCAGTAAAACAAAATTAATGTAAGATGTCTAGCAGCATCCCTAGCTGGGATTTAAAATGCATTGGTCTAGAGATAATAAAAACACCAGTGGCCAGCATAGAGTACACCAAGCACTATTAGATAATGCTTATAACATGAATACTTTATTCAGATCGGTTTCAGCTAACCAGCCTTCTTCAGTGAAAAAGCATTTTACAAATATTATATAGCATTGCAATATATACACTCCCCCAACCAATAACAAACGTGGTCCAACCCAAATACTACAAATACATTAAATATTAATGAGACAACATTGTAAATCAAAAAAATAATATAAATAACACATATAAATGTAAAAATTACACAATATACCAAAAAGGTTTTTGTATATACAAAAGTTTATAAACATACTGTTTATAAATATAATATATAATGAATATATAAAGAATATATAAAGAGAAACAATGATCTGTGGTATATTTCATAATTGGTCATTAAGTCCAGGAGAAAATAATGCTCCTAAATTAATGATCCAATACTTCTCTTTATGATTAAGAATAGTATGCCAACCTTGCCGATTACTCCTATCACCAATGATTCTGTCTATTACCATGAATCTAAATTCAGCATTAGGATGTTTAATAGTATGTCTATATAGGACATTTGTCTCCCTTTTGTTACGGACATCACTTCTATGTTCTGACATCCGTATTCTCAATGATCGGGACATTTGGCCCACATAAAAGGCAAAACATTTACATGTGAACAAATAAATTATCCAGCTACTAGCACAATTACCAAACACATTAAGATCATAGACCCTGCTGGTGTTGGCACTGGTAAATTGTTTGAGTTTACTCATGAATTGACATGACCCACACTGTCCACAAGGAAACATTCCCAATAACTTATCCCCCAACATTGTCAGTTGTTTGTACACCGCTCCTCCACTCTCTTTGTGTTTAAAGTGTGAGAAGTGCGTACCTAAAGTTCTCCCACGTCTATAAGAGAATTGACATCTGGGGCCCAGGAATCCGCTAAGTTGGTCATTGGCCATAAGTATGTTCCAATGTGTATCAATTATATTTCCAATGATGTTATTATTACGTCCATAAGTTGTCACAAATCTAAGATTTTCACCCATTTGTGTTGGCCTATGCTGTTTGTATTCCAACAATGTATTTCTATCCTGAGCACAACTCCAATTGCTGGCAAGTACAATATCCAACTCCCTGTATCCCCTATCCAAAAATCTATTACATAAATCCTGTCTGGCATATTCAAATTCCTGTGTAGAAGGACTAATTCTTTTGATGTGCATAAATTGTGATTTTGGAATACTGCGGATGGTGTAGCGGGGATGCATACTGGATGCATGAAGCCGGCTATTGTATTGTGGGTATTTACAAAACGCTTCTGTACTAAGGGTATGATCCTCATTCCGATACACAGCCACATCTAAAAAGTTGATACTATCATGATGTGATATAAGAGTAAATTCAATACCCCATAAATTGTCATTTAAATACTCCAAACATTCCTGCAGACATATCACATCTGCCCGCCACACCATCCAACAATCGTCCAAATATCTGTGCCAAATATCTATTTCTACCTGGTAAATATTATGAAGTGGATCATAAATCATACATTCCTCAAAGAAAGCCATAAACAGATCCGCATATATGGGGGCAAAGGATGCCCCCATAGCTGTACCCTGCAATTGCCAATAACATTCACCATGGAAGTAAAATACATTATTGTTTAAAACATGCTCAGCCAAACATACCAATAAGGTATTAAAGCCAAGAGGATATAAGGCAGCATGCTCCAACCAAAACTGTAATGCTTGCAGGCCAGCCCAATGGGGGATACTAGTATATAAGGCCTTTACATCCAGGGTGCAAATCAGCTATCCAGGCTCCAATTGTGTATCTGATATAATTTTGAGAAATTGTGTTATATCCTGTATCCTTGCTCTGACTGAGACCAATAACAGTTTCAAATACTTGGTCAAATATACTGACAAAGGTTCAGTCAGAGATCCAAGACCTGAAACAATTGGTCTGCCTGGAGGCTGAGTTAATGACTTATGAATTTTGGGTAGTAAATATAAAATTTGTTTTTGTGGATCTGCTACGGTAAGATGGCCCTTGGTAGAAAAATTAATAATACCTTTGTCCACTGCCTGACTTAAGATCATATCAATCTCCTTTTTAAAGATGGGGGTTGGATCTATGGACATTGACATATAACATCTAGAGTTGGACAGTTGTCCCTTATCCTCATTTAGACAGTAAACCATATTCATAACAACCACAGCCCCACCTTTATTGGCTGGTAAGATGACAATCTCATGATTATTTTTAAATTGCTCCAAGGCAGCTGCAGGCATAGAGGAGAGTAGAGATTAGATGAGTGTGAGCTATGGTTGTTCTAGCAGTGGGGAAAGGTAAGGTTTAACCCTATAGTGGGAGCTAAGTTTTTTGTTTACAGTTTTTATTGTATTGTTGATATGGATGTCAAAGTTTAGATTGTTATCAATGGTGACACCCAATAGTTTGGTGGTTGGCTTGGGTGATATAATGGTACCATTAGTGGATGTAATTGAGAAATCAAGTGGAGAGGACTTGTGAGTCGGATTAAAGAGGAGAAGTTTAGTTTAGTTTGGTAGCAGAAGTGATGTCCATAACAAAAGGGAAACGAATGCCCTATATAGACATACTATTAAACATCCTAATGCTGAATTTAGATTCATGGTAATAGACAGAATCATTGGTGATAGGAGTAATCAGCAAGGTTGGCATATTATTCTTAATCATAAAGAGAAGTATTGGATCATTAATTTAGGAGCATTATTTTCTCCAGTACGTAATGACCATTTATGAAGTATACCACAGATCATTGTTTGTCTTTATATATTCTTTATATATTCATTATATGTTGTATTTATATACAGTATGTTTATAAACTTTTGTATATACAAAAACCTTTTTTGTATATTGTGTAATTTTTACATTTATATGTATTATTTATATTATTTTTTATTTATTTACAATGTTGTCTCATTAATATTTAATGTATTTGTAGTATTTGGGTTGGACCACGTTTGTTATTGGTTGGGAGAGCGTATATATTGCAGTGCTATATAATATTTGTAAAATGCTTTTTCACTGAAGAAGGCTGGTTAGCCGAAACCAGTCTGAATAAAGTATTCATGTTATAATCATTATCTAATAGTGCTTGGTGTACTCTATGCTGGCCACCGGTGTTTTTCCTGTGAATGGTTTGGCCGTGCATTTTCCGTACATGCAGAGCGTTGAGTTTATTCAGCTAGAGATAATAAAGCCAACCCCAGTTAGCCTGCAAATTTAGGACTCTACATATACTAAACATACCATATTAAGTAAAGAACCAACTGCTAAAGTTTTTAGCTAGTATGCATAACTGGAACTCCTTTTATAAAAAATTCTATATTAGGCACTGTGACTACAGCTAATAAAATCCTGTTTTCTTCTAGCCTGAAAAGTTAAAAAAGGAATAAAACTTCTGCATGCATTTTGAAGAGTATTTACTTATTTGTTATTTACTTTTGTTGTCTGCATTTTGTCCTACTAGGCTTGTGGCCTTTTTTTAGGAGAAGACCCAAGATGATATTTATACAAATGTGAGAATTTACCTAGATCGGCAGGGAAATTCGGGTTCCTATCACGTAGTCGAACATTTACAATTTTGAACGACATATGGTTGAGACCATATGTTCGAATTTGTAAATGTTCCAGCGTGTGAATGGAAATGTCCATAAGCAGAGGTTACCATTCATTTCAATGTGGTGCAATCTCAGAGTTGATTTATTTAATTAGTGGGGGGTGGGGGTGTAGGGGGGCTTGCCCGTTATGTTTTTATTTTTTTATAGGTAGTCGAAGTTCCGTAACTTCGGACATATGTGTTCGACCATATGTCAGTCATAGTTATGGCACTTCTACTGTGTGATATAGACCCGGGAAGTTCCCCTACTCTTCTTCTGACAAGTGTTACAAGATCTATAATACTCTCCTAAGTTACCATTAATTCCAGCAGATAGGACCTCAGTACAGAACATTAGCTCAAGGGCACAGAATCCCGTATCATCAGCATTAGAAAAATTAATTCAAGCACTTGGTATGGGAATAGAACCCATAGCCTTCTGATACTCACAGCACTAAAGTCAGCATGCAACCTACTGAGCCACTGACACCAATATAAAGAGGTGCACAAGTGATTGCATCTCCAGCTTTGTATGAGGAAAAGTAAGTATGTGTAAAAGGAAAAACTTTAAAGATTAATACACATTAGGTTCAAGCAAGGCACCCTTTATTACTTGCAGCAAGGAGACAAAGCATGTAGGTACAAGGTTTGTCTGACTTTCTGGTGGTCACTATGTTATTTTTATACAGTTCTTTTCATGTTACATAGAAAATGTTACTAATCTACTGCTGACGTAGTTGGACACAGCTTTCTGTATGTTACACAAAAAATGTTACCAGGCTTATTGCTGACATGGTCAGATTATTGCTGTCTTTCAAAAACATTTGAGAAAACAACCTGCCCTTGGGCTTATTTTAGCCCACCTTGTCTCTTCAATTTTTCCATTGTACAGTTCTAATATATGCGATACATTTTGTCTAGATTTAAGGTAAATTTCTAGCTTTGGTACAAGTAGTGCTGACTATGGTTTAAGCTTTCAAACATCTATTGTTTTCTTTATCAAGACTTCTAGCAGCTGCACATTTTCTCATGGCATAAGCAGAAATAGAATGTCTCTTATTAAGTTTCCGGCAGCTGCACATATTTTCATTGCATAAGCAGAATAAAGTGTTTTTTATCAAGTTTCTAATAGCTGTGCAGATTCATGCAGTATGAAGAGAATAAATGTATTAACCCTTTTAAGCCTTTAATGTACTAAGCATGCACATTGCTATTATGCATTTTCCTAACATTTCCCCCCTTTTCAATACTTTCATTCTACTTTCAAAACAAGCATAAACAGTTTTTTCTTCCCTTAACCTCTTCCTACTCAGGATTTTCAGTTAAGAGAGTCATTTAGTTTAAGCCCATGAAAGCATTTTCGGTTTTTTAGTAACTATTTGAGTTTGGCATCTTTGTATAAGGTTTGTGAAACTGAAATGTCTACAAAATTTTTGATTAGTCCTTTTATGCAGAGGATGCAGCAGCACCCACACACCATCAGTAGAGCTATCCCTACACAGATGGCAATCAGAATGTTCATCAGGATACTGCCCCACCCCCAAACAATTTCTGGAAAAAGTTCGTCAATGGATATGGTCCTGGTTTGGTCATGGCCAACACCTGCTGGATTACCTTAAGATGGTTGTCTATCTCGTGTTTGTGGTCCGGAATATATGAACAGCACTCCTCCTGGATTAAAGCGCACGTACCTCCTCTCGCTGCTAGGGTGAAGTCAAGAGCCATGCGATTTTGAAGTACCACTGTTCTCAAGGCAGTCAGTTCATCGGTTACCAATTGTAGGGCAGAAAAGGTTGCATTACTCATTATTTCGAGAAGCTTAGACAATTTTCTCAGTTCCCAGATTGATTTTGTTGCTCCATATGCTGGTAATATGCCTGCCCATGATATGACAGTATCACTTAGATCCATGTGTGATAGTCCTTTGTTATTTTCAGGGCTGAAGTCATGATGGTATTTCCAGGGTGCATTGATTTGTCCCACTGGATTGACAGGCTTTTTGATTTCTTGGACATTCTGAATTTTTTCTTGAGGTAAAACTGTCGTGTGTCGTATGGCCGGGACCAGGTATCCCAAAAAACAATTGCTGGACCAATTCTCGGGTAGCCATTTATATGCTTTTTTTTTTTGCATATAAAGTAACAATCTTCCACTTTAGTAGTAACTTTACTATACCCTTGCTCTGCATGAAACATTTTTCTGTCGATTATAGATAGTTGATTGTAGAGATCAGCATTAAGTTTTACTTCTTCAATTGTCCTATGCATCAGTTTAACAAATGAATCATAGCTCGTGTTGCAATAGAATCTGATGTTATCGGATTTAGTGTAGCATTTATAGGGAACAGTTACATTGCAATAGCTCCAACCCACCTTGACTGTATCATTCTTATAAAAACACACAGTTCCTTTCTGTCAAATAGACAAGTGCAATGCTACCTTATTTTTTGATGTGACATCTGATGTATAATGAATTAAGTTTTCCCAGGTTTTGCTAGCCCCTAGGGGAACTGTAGTTAACAGTAGCCCCCCATATGCTGTTGGTAAAGCTGTGCAAATTCAGCAATTTGAAACATTGAAGGTTTCAGCATACACATATTTAATTGCTTGGTAAGTATTAAAGTTCGGGTGCCACTTTGCACGCTTATTTAGTTCTACTTGCATGGCTGAGAAAAGAAATGGCCACAATAAAAAGATTATTGTCACCAGTACAGTCAACAGGATGGTCATGTAATATTTTTGTGGAAACGGTTGTTCTGCATTTCCGTTTTCTCCTGTTTTTCCAAGTAGGTGTATTTGGATCTTACTGGATTCCGTCATCTTATTTTGGACACGTGATCTTACTCTCTGCCCTAATAGGACCTTCAGCATCGATGGTTTCTTCACTGGGTTTGAGACAGATTAGTCCTATTGATCTGACCCCCCTTTGTAGCCAGACTTTGTGCTTAGGGTCCCAATGGAGAGGTAAGATCTTTGTCCAGTTCAAAGTTCTTTTCCAGCTTGCAGTGCATTAGGTGTATCCACGAAGCTCGTTCTTCTATTTTGACTGCAGTAGGTGTCGAAAGAAGCACCTGGTAGGGACCTTCCCACCTTGGCGATGCCCAGTTCTTTCACTTCACGATTTTAATCCATACCCAGTCTTCTGGTGTTACTGCCACTTCCAATGTTTCGATTTGTTTTTTATTTGAAACAGAATTTGACTGCAACAGATGTTTAGAACTCAACAACTTTTTCATATATTCAGCTAGTGTAAAATCGGCTTCCTGGTCTGATGACATAAGAAGTTTCCACTGGGGTGTATAATAAGCTCTTCCAAACAGTTTTTCAAAAGGAGTCAATCCTTTTGCTGTAGGGACAGTTCTTATGCTCAACAGTGCCAGGGGTAAACAGTACAACCAAGTTTTTTCTGTTTCAGCTATTCATTTTCTTAATTTGCTTTTTAATATACCATTATGCCTTTCAATCAGCCCTGCAGACTGTGGATGGTATGCACAATGATTGCTTAAAGAAATACCAAAATGCTTACTTAACTGCTGTATGGTTTGATTTACAAAATGTGTACCATTGTCACTGTAGATTCTTTCCGGAATGCCAAACCTAGGAATAATTTCCTTGACAAGTACTTTTGCCACTGTAGCTGCATCCGGATTTTTGGTTGGAAAAGCTTCCACCCACCTGGAAAACATATCTATAATGACAAGACAATACTTTTTATTTTCACATTTGTTCAATTTTATGAAATCCATACAGATAGTGTGAAATGGATATGGTGGTGTGGGGAAACTCCCTTGCTTGGGCTTTATTGATCCCTGTGCATGATGTTTGTTACAAATTTGACACATCAAACAAAATTTTTTAGAGTAGTTTGTAAATCCGTACGTTGTGAACACTTGGTTCACCAGCTATACCATCCCGCCTGTTGAGACATGGCATTGCCCATGGCTCAACAATGCTGCATAGTGAAACAAATTAGAGGGTAGTATTGTTTTTTTTTTCTTTAGAGATGTACAGCCCCTTTTCGAGGATCGCTCCTTGATTTATCCATCACTGTTTTTCAGCTTGTCTAGTGAGTGTCTGCATTGTTTTTAACATGTCTAGATCTAAGGTTTCAGATGGTTGCAATTTTTTATTTAAAAGAAATACTTCTGTGGCCGCTTGTTTTGCAGCTGTATCAGCTCTCGCATTACCTTTTGAAATTCTATTCTGTTGCTTGGTGTGAGCTGTACATTTGCAAATGGCCACTTTCTGAGGTAACTGAATAGATTCTAAAAGATCTAAAATAAACTGTGCATGATTTATAGGTTTGCCAGTAGATGTTATCATTTCCCGGTTTTTCCACTGTTGTGCAAACACATGTACAGTGGAAAAAGCGTACTGGCTGTCAGTAAAAATGTTTACACATTTACCCTTTGCTAGGGGACATGCCCATGTCAGGGCAATTAATTTTGCTGCCTGTGCAGATAAATAGTGTGGTAAAGATTTTGCTTTTACAAACTCAGTATTAGAGACTACTGCATATCCTACTAGGTTTTTTCCTGCAGGACCCCTTTTGCATGAGCCATCCACATAATATGTCACCTCGGCATTGTCCAAGGGGACATCCGTGAGATCTTTTCTAGGTAGGGTCTTTTGTTCAATTACCTGCAGGCAGCAGTGGGGTGTGCCATCTGCAGGGGTTGGTAGCAGCGTAGAAGGGTTCAAAGTTGTACATTGTTCAATTGTCATATGAGGTTGGCTCAACAATATAGTCATGCAGGAAAGATACCTAGCAGGGGAGAGATATGCCACTTTTTCTTGCAGTAAAATGATTGCGACTGCATGGGGCACTCTCAAAGTGAGAGGGTGGAACAAGACTACTGAGGCTGAAGCCTGCACTGCCACTGCAGTTGCAACTACTGCTTGTACACAGTGGGGTAAGGATTGTGCCACTGGGTCCAGTTGTGATGAATAGTAAGCGATGGGGCATTGCTTATTCCCATGCTGTTGTGTTAATACTGATGTCATGTAACCCTGCTTGCAATCTACAGTCTGGAAAAAATGTTTATGATAGTTTGGCAATCCCAGAACTAGTGAGGACGCTATTAACTGCTTTAGTTTACAAAAGGCAGACTCTGCCTCTGGTGTCCATTGTAATGAATCCTGCACTGCCATAGGCGTCTTATATATAAGGTCAGTTAAGGGTGCAGATTCCAAAGCATAGTTTGGAATCCAGCTTTGGCAAAAATTAATTGTACCCAGGAAGGACATCATTTTCCTCTTGGTAGTGGGTTTTGGTGCTTGTAAAATTGCTACTTTCCTATCCTTATCTAACATTCTACCTTCCTTGGATATTACATATCCTAGGTATTTAACCTGTTTTTTTCAGAGCTGTAGTTTGTCTTTGTTTACCTTATGTCCCTCAGCAGCTAAAAATTGTAGAAGTGCTATGGTATCTTTCTTACAATTCTGCTGGCTGGGGGCCGCCAGCAGAATGTCATCAACATAAAGTAAAACCTGGCTACCTCTTGGTGGGTTGAATCCCGCCAAGTTGTTTGCCATTTCTTGTGAGAATATCGTTGGACTTTCACAATATCCCTGTGGTAGTCGTGTATATGTATATCTTTTTTCCTGAAATGTAAATGCAAACCAATACTGGCTATCAAGGTGTATTGGTATTGAAAATAATGTGTTGCTAATGTCTACCACAGAAAAATACTTTTGTTGAGGTTTTAAGTCATTTAACAGGGTGTGTGGATTTGGCACCATGGGTGCCCTTGGTATTACTGCGTCATTTACAGCTTGCAAATTCTGGACCATACGCCATTCTCCATTGGCTTTTTTAACTGGAAATAAGGGTGTGTTACATGGTGAATCGGGAGATTCTATTAGTATCCCTTCTTTAAGTAAGGATGCTATAATAGGCTTTATTCCTGCCTTTGCATCTTTTCTTAAGGGATACTGTCTTTTTCGTGGTCTGAATGCTGACTTTGGTGTGATAGTGACTGGCCCCGCTGTATGAATGAGTTCTACATTTGATTTCCCTGTTGACCAGAGAGTTTCTGGTATATCTTGCAAGGTATTTTTTCCTCCTTTAATAGGAGTGTCCATCAGCTGTTTTTGCTAGATTGCAAGTGCACAGCTGGGTTGGTCTGAGTTATTCAATTTAATTTTTGTACTCGCATTCCCTGTCCTGACAGTTCTAGTTCTGTCTGTTTCTCCCATTTTGTGGCTTTTTCTCATAGGTCTGCCCATTTTATATTTTTGTTTTTAGTTAAACTAACATGTGGTAATCGATTCGCTCTATAAAGTACAAAAAACTCATGGGGCAGTGAACAGCTGGCTACACTGTTCCCTTTTGTGTCCCAGTACAGGTTACGCAGGATCAATCTATTTGTATGATTCTTAAATAATTTTTTCTCATATTCCTTATTAGGTCCTGGTGTGTTACAAAAATACAGGGTACAGTGCAACAGGTGGTTGTCAATATCAAAGGAGGGAAACTTACTAATGGCTATGCTCATTAGTTCCTCGGTCACAGTCCCTGGACCAGTCGTAACCAAGTCCTGGCTGTACCAGTAAAACATTTCACCCTCTGATTGCACCACAAAGGTATTATTTTGTCGCTGTGCTTTCATACCCTGCATGGTTGGGACTACTGCTATACCAAATATTTGCATGAGGTCTCTGCCCAAGAGATTTACTAGGCATTTTGCAGAAACTACAATTTTGCTTTTCTGTGTTAATCCTGAAACTGGATTAGTTATTGCAATGTTATGGGAGAGAGGCTCCCGATACAGCTGTCCATTAGCTACTTTGACCAGTATGTAATTAGGTGACTCTATGTTTTCTGGTAGTTTGGAAGGGTGTATCAGGGTCCGTGATGCCCCTGAATCACACAAAAATTTAACCTTCCTTTCTTCTACCAAGAGTGTAACTTCTGGTTTTGTCTCTGCTAAATAGAGCTCCAGGCTCAACAAAGCTAGGTCTAATATCCCGTTTTCTTCATTGTTACTAACTTTCTGCACTTTTTTTACTCCCTCTTTCACATTCTCATTTGTCCTTTCTTTGCTAGCCCCTTCTAGTGATTCTTGACTATCATATAGTCAGTCCTCATCCTCCTTGTCTTCCGTTGTTGCCTTCTTATTTTTTCTGCAATCCCTTGCCAAATGTCCCTTTTTACCACATTTAAAACATTCTCCCATTTTCTTACGCCCTTCAAAGTCCTCTGATCGCTGATCAGACTGCTTGTTTTTCTTGCCCTTTTTCCCAGACTGCACTACATAAACTTCTGCTCCGTCTTCTACAGAAAATACTTGAGCTTTTTTTTTCTTTTTGCTATTAAAATGCCTTTTGGCATGTCTAGCATATTCAAGTAATGACTGTAACCTGCTGGTATGATGGTCTACCATGTGTTTTGTAATAAAACTGCTTATAGGCACACTACTGCCTTTTAAAAATGAATTCTTTAACTGCTGTTCACATGGGGAATCTTGCGTTTGATCTTTAGGAACCTGCATTCCACAGTGGTTATTAAAACATTTTAGCAGTCTGGCATAGTACCGGTCAATGGTTTCATCTTCTTGTTGGATGCATTGATTAATGCAAGTCCAGTCTGCCCTAAGTTTTTATTTTTCAGAGAAGCGATCTGTGAGACCTTTTACTTTTGTGTCCAATTCTGCGCTGCTATGTGGGAGGGGTCTTTGTGCAGTGTCACGAGGGTTCCAGTTGCCACAAATCATGTACCAATCTGGCCCTACAATTTGTCTAACTACTTTTTCTACTTTTTCTCCATTTAAGTTATAACTTAACCTCATTCCTTGTAAGTTTTCTGAGAATTTTCTAAAATTAATCTTCGGATGGGGAATTCCCTCAGTGGCTTTCGGGATATCTTCCGGTGTCCAAGGTCTATATACTAAGATAGTTGGGTCCTGATTGTCCTGACCTGCCTGAGGATTAGATACTTCTATAAGCAGGCATATTTCTTCTTCTTCTCCTATAGATCGTTGCCATAACTCAATACCTTCTTCTGAATTACTTGCCTTTGTTTGGGACCTGGTCCCGATGGGATCTCTGATTTTAGTTAGTTTTAGTTTTATAATATTTCTATCTTCAGTGACCACAGGATATAGTGGGGGTGGACTAACCTGTTCACTCGCTTCATATTCTGGTAAGGGAGGCGGAGGTGCTGATGCTATTACTAAGTTATTATCCTCCTTATCTAAAAACATTGCTTTTGAATCTTTGTTCCTTTGGTTCCTATGGTTTACTTCCTCCAGCCACCTGTGTGCTTGAGGAATTCCTAACCGCCGTTGCTTTTTTACCTGACCTTTGGAATCGTTTTTGAGTTGTTTGATAAGTTTGATAAGCGAGGATTTTTCTAATTTTCCGAATTCATATTTATTAACCCATTTTGAAAAATATCTAATATTATCGGCGCGTTGCGACTATATATATTTTGCGTCTTCCGTTAACGGCGGGTTCTGGGGTGTTTTTGTGCAATTATTACCCATTTTATTTTACCTTTGATTGTTACGTAACTTCTCTTAATTTTAACGTGTACCACGGATTTTGTTATAGTCTCTTCAGAATGACTGCCTACTTATTTTGTTTCTTCTGATCTATGACAAGACAGTACTCTTTTTTTTTTTTTTTTTATCCCTGACTGTAAGAAAAATACAATCTGATAAAAAAAAACAATACACATCTAGTCCCTGATTTGAAACAGAAAAAGTAGATTCACCTTACCTGAGCCCACGTGATTGATCACCGATTCGCGGAGACCCATCCTTCAGTCACAGATCAGAAAGTGGCTGGCCTCTTTTGACGACAATTTAGTCGGAGGACTGTTCATATACGAAGAACCAATTTGGTTTCTTCCCCATACGGTTTCAGCCACCTGGCCGCCTGATCCGAGCGAAGAGAGGATTCCGGTCTGAAGGACCAATCTGTAAAAGGAAAAACTTTAAAGATCAATGCACGTTAGGTTTAAGCAAGGCACCCTTTATTACTTGCAGCAAGGAGACAAAGCACGTAGGTACAAGGTTTGTCTGACCTTTCTGGTGGTCAGTATGTTATTTTTATACAGTTCTCTTCATGTCACATAGAAAATGTTACTAATCTACTGCTGACGTAGTTGGACACAGCTTTCTGTTTGTTACACGAAAAATGTTACCAGGCTTATTGCTGACATGGTCAGATTATTGCTGTCTTGCAAAAACATTTGAGAAAAACAACTTGGCCCTGGGCTTATTTTAGCCCACCTTGTCTCTTCAATTTTTCCATTGTACAGTTCTAATATATGCGATACATTTGGTCTAGATTTAAGGTACATTTTTTAGCTTTGGTACAAGTAGTGCTGACTATGGTTTAAGCTTTCAAACATCTATTGTTTTCTTTATCAAGACTTCTAGCAGCTGCACATTTTCTCATGGCATAAGCAGAAATAGAATGTCTCTTATTAAGTTTCCGGCAGCTGCACATATTTTCATTGCATAAGCAGAATAAAGTGTTTTTTATTAAGTTTCTAATAGCTGTGCAAATTCATGCAATATGAACAAAATAAATGTATTAACCCTTTTAAGCCTTTAATGTACTAAGCATGCAGATTGCTATTATGCATTTTCCTAACAGTATGTAACAGCTGTGACTCCATACAGAATTTAAGCACTTACAGTATAAAGTTATGTTGCACAAATAAAGGACAGGTCTAGTACATCATAACTTTTGAACAGTGCAGCTAACAGACTGATGTCCATGTTCTTTGGTATTTTGTCACTGCTGTTGAAAGAAAAAAAAATCTTTCGGGAAGTCTTTTGAGCTAAATTCATTAATGTAAGCAGTTTTGATGCTAAATGGTTCATGTTTACTTACGTGTTATAAAAAATGTAGAATTTTCTGTGTCATATAAGAAAGCATCCAAAATTCTTTTTTTTTTTTTTTTTTTTATCATTTACTTATATTCAAAAAAAATTATGAAGTGAATGTTGAGTGCAGGAGGAGTTTAGTCAGTCCTGAAATAATGTCTACAAAATTGTAATTATGCTGGCATGCCTTACTTCTGCTAAAATATATTTTGTAAATTTTCTGATTTACGTACATGATAAATGGTAGCCTCAGCAAATGTATCAGTTGAATTAGGATAGGTACTGAATGAAGGCAGTGTTTGATTCTCTATATATATATTTCTTTCAATAAGCACAAAGCATGATATTTCACTCAAGCAACTAACTACTTAAAGACAATATGACTAAGGTATGTGTCAGAGCCTAGTAACACTTTTATCCATTGATTTGATTTTAATTTTATTAATCTGGCAAATTCTACCTAAACTAGATACTGTTTTACTAGGAAGACATGGGGGAAAGGCTTTACAATACAAGCCATGACAAAATTTAGATCACACAAACAACATAAAAACATACTTTATGGGGTGGGAGAAACTTTGGAGTTGCCAAAGGAAACCCATAAAAATGTAAGGAGAGCATACAGCCTCTACCCAGACAGGAATTATGGGCCAGTTTTAAAGCCTCCAAACCTCAGAATTAAAAGGAAGTTACATTATTCATTCTGCAACAAGTGGCCCTGGATGTTATGTCAGTCAGTCAGACAAAGGCTACAAATGTTCTTGACTGGACTAGCAGGACTTAACTAATCCAGGTGAAGTATGATGATCCTTTTCAAAGGCAGAAAAAAAAAATCTCATAGCAAAGGTTCAGTTGCCAGAACGCTTGTGTGCTTAGTATGATGCGTGAGAGCTTATTTACCAAAATGTTTCTTAGTCACTGAAACATTCCATCGTGGAGTACACATTCATTGACAAGCACTATGATGCCTTACACCTTAATCTTGTACAATGTGTTCATAATACTTTTACTACTCTGTTATCAGCTCTGGCAATGGCAACTAAAGTCAAACACAATGTTCAACATGCAAAAAGTGACTTACATGTGTTGTTTAATCACACACTGTTCCCAGTACCTTCTCTCTTCCAATGTCAATAAGAGATTTCTCATTTGTTTTTTCAGTATGCACAAGTAGTTTGGTGTGATGTGTTTGCTTTAACAGAGCACACACAGCTTTAGAAATGGAACAGTAAATACATAAGTTCTTAAAATGTCCATGAAAACTGCTCTGCAGGCAGCAACTGCAGAGGTTGTAGCTGCAAATCATAGGAAGAAAGCGGCCTATATTACAGCCTCTTTTATGCGTGTGATATTATCCATAGACATTCTGCTTTCAAAGTGATCCACAGCATATAAATCTACCACACACTCATAGAAGTGGCAGAAAATCTTTAAAATAAATGGCAGGTATGAAAGAATAAACAGTTCAGCTTTGTGCAGCAACAATGTAGACCATGGCAATCTTTGCTGGTGCTTACAGCCCCTGTATCGTAAAATGCAGCTGTTTTCCAAGACTTAAATATGAACCAAAGCTGAGCATTTTATAAAGGCTGGACAAGTTACAGTATAAAATAAATAGGCCGCTCAAACATAAATCTATACTAACATACATACATTTACTACACTAAATTAGATCACACTGTAAGATAAGACACTAACAGTAACAATATACTGTATTATGAGGAAAACATTTTTAGAACTGTTGCATTAAACTGTGTACCAGACTTATTTATTTATGCCTTCTGAATTTTCATATTAAGCACTGTATATGCATTTTATGAGCTCATGTAAGAAATAAACCTGAACTACAGATAACATGGATTTTCTGAAAACAGAACTTCTGAAACATGACACTAACTAGATATAATATACAGTAAACTCTCGGTTAAACCAGAACTTAAGCAACTGGCAAAAAAAAAAATGAAGAAATACAGTACAGTTTTCATGTGTTGCACTTTCTGCCCCCCCCCCCCCGAAACATACCTTACCTTTTTAGAGTTTGACAGTTTTAAAAAGGAAGATAGAAATAAATTCCCTCTCTCCTCAAACCAAACAAATAGTACAGGGTACAGTATTAGTCAGGCCTTTTTTAATAGTAACTCTCAAACAACCAGAAACTGCAGTTATCCAGCATCTACCAATCCCCATGGGTTCCGGTTAACTGAGAGTTTACTGTAACACATTTTCAAGTTCATAGTTCACAAATGGGCATCTAAACAGCAATACTTACACTCCTTGACTCAGATCATTGCCAAGAGCAGTATACAGTTCAGCCACTGCCAAACGAATTATACATATTACACAAAGTTAATTTCTACTAGGTTGAAAAATTTTCTTTCCAGTGATTCCTCTACATACATATTAGTCCCTGGCAGACAATCACTGCATATGCAACTTGACCTAAGACACATGCATGTGCAAACTTTCTTATTTGCAATGGTGATGAACAGGTTGCCAGACGAGATCAGACAGGAGTCCCCGTGGACTATGATGTTTGCAGATGACCTTGTGATCTGTAGTGAGAGTAGGGAGCAGGTTGAGGAGATCCTGGAGAGGTGGAGATATGCTGTAGAGAGGAGAGGAATGAAGGTCAGCAGGACTAAGACAGAATATATGTGTGTGAAGTAGAGGGAGGATAGACGAATGGTGAGGATGCAGGGAGTAGAGCTGACAAATGTGCATGAGTTTAAATACTTGGGATCAACAGTTCAGACTAATGGTGAGTGTGGAAGAGAGGTGAAGAAAAGAGTACATGCAGGGTGGAGTGGGTGGAGAAGAGTGTCAGGAGTGATTTGTGACAGACAGGTACCAGTAAGAGTGAAAGGGAAGGTATACAAGAGGGTAGTAAAACCTGCTATGTTATACGAGTTGGAGATAGTGGAATTGACAAAAAGGCAGGAGTCAGACCTGGAGGTGGCAGAGTTAAAGATGTTAAGATTTGCATTGGGTGTGATGAGGATAAACAGGATTAGGAATCAGTATATTAGAGGGTCAGCTCAGGTTGTACCATTTGGAAACAAAGCCAAAGAGGCGAGATTGCATTGGTTTGGACATGTGCTGAGGAGGGATGCTGGGTATATTGGAAAAAAGATGCTAAAAATGGACCTGCCAGGTAAGTGGAAAAGAGGAAGGCCTAAGATACGGTTTATGGATGTGGTGAGAGAGCACATGCAGGTGGTTGGTATGACAGAGCAAGATGCAGAGGACAGAAAGAAATGGAAACAGATGATCCACTTTGGCGACCTCTAACAGGAACAGCTGAAAGAAGAAGAAGGAGAAGAAGATATATATATATATATATATATATATATATAATATAAACATATGGGTACATGGTGTAGTCTGGGTGCAGACTTAAGGATCAATTATTTGTCAGCACAAGGTATTCCACTTATCATGTAAACCAGACTTCACATATTCCATTTACCCACTTTTCTCTATTTAGGTATGCATTACTGTTTCCCACTGATTTCATTGAGCTGCAGGAATTATTCAAGTTGTTTGATAAATAGGGCTTTAGGTAGATCCTGTGTGTTTATCAAACAAAAGTATTTAGCTGTTTTTTTTTATATATTAGTGTATACTGAGTGTTGTGCTAGGATTTAATTTTATAGTTTAGTAATGTATTTATTTTAGATAGAACTGGGTGTATTTTAATCTTAGTACAATTTTTAACAAGTTAGTTGTGGTTAATATCTTATTTTTACTCAACTTTTGTTTAATGGCAATGAAATTAGTTTCCATGTGCTTGCTTTAATTGCACAAAACTGTTTTGTTTTGTCAGAGACCACAAAGGTTCCTCACAAGGGAAATTCAAGTCTTCAGCATCTTCCTATGGGGATCATCTGAAATCACTGTAATTTTAGTTTGTGTCATACAGACTACTTAAAGGTGATCTCTGCCTTGCATATGGGTCAATCTCTGACCCTGCTTTATTGGAAATGCTGCATATCCATAAGTCAAATGGTACAAGGATTACTTGCTGTAAAGATGTTAACATGGTATGTGACACTAATAAAACCT
>NC_056730.1:140595625-140608125 GCF_019279795.1 Protopterus annectens | reverse complement strand
CTGTTACCTAATACATACAATGTAAGATCAGTTTCTATACTACTGTCCTGAAACTGTGTGAAATGCTCATATACCACTGATGAATTACTGTTACAGCAGTTACAAGGGAACACTGCTCTTTTTGGGGTGGAGGAACACCACCACATGTTCTGCTGAGATACACAATAGTCTGACTATCATTTAACCCCACTCTCTAACATCTCCCTTGAATGATGCACCAATAACCTGTTGCAGTAGGGCTGCAAGAATATTCCATGCATGAGGCCTACTGAATACAAATGGAAACATGATAGTGGAATGGGTATCTGTAGTCCCATATGGATGTAATTTCTGTCCAACTAGCCCACTATAGTTACTTGCGTAATGTACCTGGTCAATACATACAATGACATATCATAATAATCCTTTTGACTGCTGTGTAGGTTACGGACATACCTTGCAAATGCAGCAGTTGATACAACTGTAGCTCAGGGCTGACTCTGTCTGATGCAAGCAATACACAGCCAATAAATGGATAGGTGCAGGATGTGTGAGCTGCCTGGCATCAACTTAATATATGTATGTGAGTAGGAGTAGGGTGTCAGCCCCTAGGTTCATAGATTGTCAGTGAATGTGCTATGCATTGTCTCTTAGCCATAACCAGGGTGTACTGAACACACTTACATCTGCCTACATGGACATCAGCAGGGGGGGTTCCTCCTCTGAGTCCTCCTGTGGCTGTGGTGACATAGGCACTGCTGGGGGGCTGTGTATACCTTCCCTTTGAGATCCTGCTGCAGCTGTTTCTTCAGGATCAGATTGTGTAGCATAGTACATACTGTGAATATCTGTGCACATGTGGCTGGAGTATACTGCAGGGCTTCACTATATATACTGACACACCGGAACCATGACTTCAAAAGCCCAAACACATGCTCTATGGTGTTTCCAGTTTCTGCCTGTGCCTCATTATGGCATTCTTCCATGGGTGTGTGCACATTTCTGCTGGGTGTCACCATCCAGGGTTCCAGGGCATAGCCAGCATCCCCCAGTAAATGACCCCGTGAGATGTCCCCCCAGCAAACATCTGATACAGCTGTGATGTGTGCCAGATATGGGAGTCATGATAGCTGCCAGGGTTGTCAGCACAAACATTCATGATAATCCCCTGGGCTTTGCACATGACCTGGCAGTTGATGGAGTGGTACCCCTTGTGGTTAATGTAGATTGTACCCTGCTCACCAGGTGGTGCCTTGATGTGTACATGAGTGCAATCTATGGCACCCAGTACTTGTGGGTAGTGTGCTACAAGGTAGAGATGTTGCATATTGCTGGCCCTTGCCTCAGGGAAAGGGGAAAAGATATGTGCTCATTGGCATGTGAAAACATAGCATCCAGGAAATGGTGGAGTATCCTGGATGCAGATGCCTGTGACACCTCCATTATGTCTCCAGTTGGTCTTTGAAAAGTACCTGTAGTTACTATCCTAAGGGCTGCATATACCTTTGTTTCCATTGGGATGGGTTCCCCTCTGTTAGCTATGGCTCTGAGTCGAGGGCAGCATAGCTCAGTAAGTTCTTGTAATATGTCCCTGGAAAGTTACCCTGGGCCAGAACATGCTTCTCCTTCTGGGCCTAGGCCTATTGTCAGCAGCACCAGCAGCATTGACTTCAGGATCTAGAACATACAGACAAAGCATAGCTGCAGTAGCCCCTAGCATTATTTCAGTTAAAATTCCCAAGTCTCTACTCCAGTGGTCCAGAGTATTGTGGGAAAATCAGAATGTAGGGTATATGCATACTTTATACTGTTCTGCTGTGTCTCCACCATGTGGGAATGGCTAATTATGATGCAGTTCACCTGCCTAGAATGTAATTAACATGATTTAAAGGCCATACTTTAGTGCATGATGCAGTGCTATGCACTGTGCAACATAGCTTATACTTAAATAATAAATATTCATTGAATATATCCAGTTATAATTACTTGCTACCTAAGTCATCACTGTGACCTGGGTGGTCTGTTTGCATGGACACACTAAGCCATGGAACGCGCAGCACAAACATACACGCTGGGCATTAAAAAATCCTAAAAGTAACAAAACACATACACCTGATGTTATACGCATCCGGTGTGAATATCAACATCATGTAGGAGCCTACACAAAGTGAATATGCAGACATGGCTGCTCCTTTTAGCAATTCAAGAAATCTACCTCATTTGTATACATATCAAGCCTGGAAACTACACGGTTCATAGCCGTGTGAGCTGGGTAACAACATGAATACATCATTGTACAGACCTGATGCAAGGTCCTACAGTACATTTGTGAAAAATACATTATAAATGTTATTTTACTTTTTTTTCTGATAAGCATGCTTGCGCAATGTAGTGCATAGTGCAAAAACGTGGAAGTTATTTTTTAAAAAATTACTCATTTTACATATTCCCCTCCTCTTTCAGACATCCACAATGTACCTTTTGCATATATATGTATGTATCTGATCTAACATTTTCAGGGGAATTATACCCATAATTGTAGACTTTTACATCCCCTTCTGTGCATGTAGACTCCTGTACATGAAAAAAATCTGCATAAACTACAGGCACTGACATGGAGTCAACACAGATGCCTTTCTGCTTGTTGGATCACTCCACCTGGCTCATTTGCATAAGATTCATCTGCTTATGAGGAAATATGCATTTCACAAAAGTTTCCCTGTTTGTGCTTGTGCGCCGCTAAGCAATGCTTACTGAATCTAAAAAAAGTTCACGCTCATGTACGTATTGCGCCGTAATGCGTAAAGGAAAGAATTGTGTAGGATTTACTGAATTCCCCCCATAGTCTTATATATATTATAATGCAGACAACCCCCAATTATATTTTTGCTAAATTTTCACAAACAAATTGCCACTGTACACCCTAGACATATATAGTTAGAATATTTTTGTTAACCATAGACTTTCATATAACAAGAAATTCACCTATGAGTGCATGTTTACTGAGATATGTACAAAAATATGAAAGCATATGCTCAATTGTATTAGCAAAATAAATAACACTGAATATCAATTAATATGTACAACTTACAATAAAAATATCAGACAGATTTCTTCAGCAACATCTAAGGTTTCACCAGATGTCATGCAACAGTATATGACTCACTTGTTTTTTTGAAGTATTAAGTACATATGGAAATATTGTTTATTTTAATAATTACTAACAAACAATTTTCAATGTCTCGAGCACAGTACAGTATAGATGGACAGTAAATGTTTCTGTCTCCCTCCATAGCATATTATACTATACCCTCTAATAACATGTAGAGCTTTCAGTTATGAAATGTGAACATAATTATGAAAATATGAATAATAAGTGACAATCAGTGATTCATTTCCCTACTTTGGGACATCCTATATCATCAGTCTTAGTATCATTTTCTTAATAATACCCTGAACTATCTAATAATACCTATTAGCTGATAAGTCACTTATTTAGAGATGCCAGCCCCCCCCCCCCACAAAAAAAAGGTCTGGACCCCATAAGTAGCTATGGGTGTGAACAAAAAGGTGTAGGCTTGAACAAGTTAATTTGTAATTTCTACAATTACCTAGGTTCTCGAGAAAACAAATGCAGTCCATCTTGAAATACTTTTCAGAGCATGGGTCTTAAAATTTTTTTTTTTTTTTTTAACTGATTTGCAATTGGCAAAGTAGCTAACGTAAGAAGAGTCTGTCTTCTAATCTGGCACATCTAAAACTCTAAAGGGTGCAGCTCCCAAAAGAAATTTGAAATATAAAACCACTAAATGTACTGCAACAATGTAATATAATGGGAAAAAACAACATGCAAATTTGCAATTATTTATTTATTTTACATTTGTTAACCGGGAAATTCTGACTGGACCAGGTCCATTTTCAGCGGAGGCCCGGGGAGAAAAGCTCCAACATCAAGTTATACAAATACAGTACATCCAGCATAATACACAAAACAAGTTACAAAGCCCCCAATTACTTGGAAAATACTCACCTCAGCCAGGTGGACATCTGAGCTGCAAGTCTTTGAGTAAGGAACCCTTTTTTCCACAAGGACATAGTAAATCCTTCCTTGAACCAGGCTAGACATCTTCATGTGATCTTTCCAAATCCCTCAAACAAGGCAGAGAGAATATTCTACAATCTTTGGATGTACACAGATGCTTAAGATTATACTTACCTAGAAAACACTGAAGGATTTGGAATTAACAGAAAGCATTGTGGATGGTGCAGTGGTAGCACTGTCACCTCACAGCAAGAGGTTCTCCAGATCGATTCTCGGCTGGAGTGCCTTCTGTGCAGAATCTGCATGTCCTCTCTGTGTTCATGTGGGTTTCCTCTGGGTGCTCCAGTTTCCTCCCATGTAACAAAGACGTGTTTGGAGCATTTCTCCCCGGCCCTCCACTGAAAATTGGCTTTGTTCCCAGTCGGAATTTCCTGGTAAACAAATGTTAAATAAAATGCCCTGTCAATCTGTGAAATTGATTAGTAACGTGTCTTTTGATACATATGTGAAGCATACCTCTCAACTTCTTTATGCAAGAATTCTGACAATGTCGATTTCCAAGAAGGCTACACACTGATCTACAGGTGGATTACAGGTCTCCCAGTATGAAAACTGAAAAATTGTGAAACAAAAGTCAGTACAAGCTATGAATTTAGGGAAAATGCAGCTGCTGGCTAGTAATTAACTCCCTGGATGCCAGCAAATAAGTCTAGAGAAAGTAAGAGAACTCATACAGCATCTACATTTTATTTCCCAACATACATCTTCGCTAGACTGGATAAACATCATTATATGTATTTAACCAAATTATTTAAGGCACATCCAGTAACCATTTCAGATCATACATCAACAAAAAACTAAAATAAAGGGGCAGGGTAATGAAGTAAAAATGAGACACTGACATTTTTTTATTTATCCATTAAAACAGATGCATTTAAGGAATGGGCAATGAAAATTATTTGAGAGTGGTTTAAGGAAAAAAAGATGCATGTGAAGAAACAATGAGAATTATTTAGAGGGAATGAAAAAAGTTAAATTATTCCAGAATAAGGAGAATTTCACAGAACAAGAAGAGGTGCAACTGAGGTTGGCTACCAGCCACAACTCTGAGCTGAGATGCTAGAGACTTCTGAGCTTCCAAAAAAACAAAAGTTGCCTGTTTTTTTCTCATTTATACTATTTATTGCACTTTTTTATTGCCTGACACCTACTTTTAGACTGAATTTATTTACTGTGTACTAAACTACACTGTTATACTGTAACTGTCTGCCTTACTGTGCCTGTTAAATCATATTTTATTGCTGTTTTCTCTGTTTGCAAAGCCGTTTTTGCTATTTTTCACTGTTTGTTAAGTATTTATTTGTTGATACCTTTCACTGTTGCAAATCAATCTGTTCTGCTTGTTCTGGTTTTCCTGCAAAGCAGTGTTAAAATAACTGCTATATTGGCTGTTTAAACCATTCTTTAGAATTTATTTGCTGATTTTCTGCTGTTTAAAACATTGATGGTATGTTGTCCTATCTCTCCTTCATTCTTAACTGGTGGGTTTGGAACTGATCCTCGGTTCTGAATTGGCCATTTTTCAAAAGCTCGAGGTCTTCTCCTGGCTCATGGCTGCATCCCTATCCCATCATTCCCTAGGAAAGCTCCCCAGATCTCGTTTGCTGCTAAACAGATTGGGTGCTTCCATTTTGGCTCTGGTTAAGCTGAATAAGTTTTCTTCTAATTTTTATTGTAGTTGCTATTTTTTTGGCTATTTAGTTAGTGATTAGTGTTTAAGTAGTTTTCTCTCAAGTTTATTAAAGTTCACTCTTCTTTTGCTTCTGGCCATCGTTTTTTTCTTCCTCAGGCTTGTGTTACTCCTTATCCCGGCTTAAAGTTTAGTGTTAAAGCCTGTTTTACACACTCATTTAAAATTAGAGTGTGTTATCAAGTAAGAGTGCTGTTCCTGTTGTTTTTTCTGACTAAAACAGCAGCTCATTTAAGCTAGAGGGCAGCTGTGGCCTGTTTAAGTTAGAGGGCTGTCTTTCTCCCTTCCTTCTCACTTTTGAACTAGGCAGCTTCGTTTCAGTTAGAGAACTGCCACCCCTTCCCATCTTCTATTGTGATTGTTGTATATTTCTTCTTCTTGTGTTTAAAAAAAAAAAAGAATATATATATATATATATATATATATATATATATATATATATATATATATATATATATATAAAATATATGGGTCTACTTTGAAACATCTAAAACCCATAACATCTAATTTCATAACATTGACAGCAGAACATCTAAAACTCATAACATCGAATCCCTCCCCCCCATAAATTAAATATACCAACTCCAAGATAGCACTACAGTGGGGAAAAAGTTAATTTCATAACCCCATTGTATCAAGCCCCCCTGCAGAACTGTAGTAAAAAGTGTGTTTGGTAGTTTGGTGTCATTATATGTGGAGGGGATATTATTTTCATACGATTTGTACTGTTCGAGGTTATGAAATTCAATGTAAGGGTTTTAGATGTTCTGGTCTCAATGTTATGAAATTAGATGTTATGGGTTTTAGATGTTTTGAAGGGGACCCATATATATATATATATATATATATATATATAGTTATAATTGTTTGATATATATATATATATATATGTGTGTGTGTGTAGATTTAGAGTATAGTGATACCTTCTTATACTTGTTGCTATTGTTATTGACTAATATATTCATTATGTCTAAGGAACATAAAGAAAGCAAAGCCTCTGGGTTTAAGAAGTGTGTGAAATGCAACCAAAAAATGTCCATCACGGATGGCCACACTATTTGTGCATACTGTTTAGGAGCTGTGCATGAATCCTGTTCTATTTGCTACTCTTTTAGTTCAAGACTGCTGCTTGAAAGGAAAACCAAGCTTATAATAAGACATGTATTGAAGTCCCCCTTCACTGAAGCATTAAAATAAGGTCAGGGCACTTCTAAATTGACCAAGTCTCCTTCATCCAAGTCTGACAAATCTGGAAAAAGGTCATCTCCTTCTTCTGGCCATTCAGAGTTAGCAAAAAAGATGACAAAATTTCTTCTTCGGACCTGAAAATTGTTGGGCCCGACAAATCTTTATCATTGGCTCCTTCAGCGTTGGAACTGATAGAATTTAAAGTATGGAGCTGGTCCCCGGATTTGGTACCAGTCTCCCCTACTTTAAGATTGTGTTAATAGTCTGCTGAGTGGGGGCTGTTTCTTTTGTGTTCTTGTAAAAAAAAAAGTTGTTCTTCTGGTATTTAAGCCCTAACTTTGATAGGGTTTCTGTCTATACACACTGAGCAGAGTGGATAAGAGTTGTTGACCGCAGCTGTTAGCTGAGATATACAAGTATCCTTTTTTTTTCCGATTATTTATACAGATTATTGTTTTTAACAATTAATATATAGCACTTTTGTTGTCTGCTTTTTAGTCTTTGAGTGTATGTCATTGCTATTAACTAATCTGCACAAGTAACTGATTTGTCTGCAGTTAAAAGCATTCTGTATCTTTACAAATCTTTATCTGTTTGTGCTTTTTCTAGTGCTACTGTCTGCAGGCTATTTTTTCTAGCTGAAGCCTCTCTTTAACTTTGCTAGATTGTGTTAATAGTCTGCTGAGTGGGGGCTGATTCTTTTGTGTTCTTGTAAAAAAAAAAGTTGTTTTTCTGGCATTTAAGCCCTAACTTTGATAGGGTTTCTGTGTATACACACTGAACAGAGTGGATAAGAGTTGTTGACCGCAGCTGTTAGCTGAGATATATAAGTATCCTGTTTTTTTTTTCAATTATTTATACAGATTATTGTTTTTAACAATTAATATATAGCAATTTTATTGTCTGCTTTTTAGTCTTCAAGTGTATTTTATTGCTATTAACTAATCTGCACAAGTAACTGATTTGTCTGCAATTAAAAGCATTCTGTATCTTTACGAATCTTTATCTGTTTGTGCTTTCTCTAGTGCTACTGCCTGTAGGCTATTGTTTCTAGCTGATGCCTCTCTTTAACTTTGCTAGATTGTGTTAATAGTCTGCTGAATGGGGGCTGGTTCTTTTGTGTTCTTGTAAAAAAAAGTTGTTCTTCTGGTATTTAAGCCCTAACTTTGATAGGGTTTCTGTCTATACACACTGAGCAGAGTGGATAAGAGTTGTTGACCGCAGCTGTTAGCTGAGATATATAAGTATCCTGTTTTTTTCGATTATTTATACAGATTATTGTTTTTAACAATTAATATATAGCACTTTTGTTGTCTGCTTTTTAGTCTTCGAGTGTATTTTATTGCTATTAACTAATCTGCATAAGTAACTGATTTGCCTGCAGTTAAAAGCATTCTGTATCTTTAGAAATCTTTATCAATTTGTGCTTTCTCTAGTGCTACTGTCTCTAGCTGAAGCCTCTCTTTAACTTTGCTAGATTATGTTAATAGTCTGCTGAGGGGGGGGGGGCTGGTTCTTTTGTGTTCTTGTAAAAAAAGTTGTTCTTCTGGCATTTAAGCCCTAACTTTGATAGGGTTTCTGTCTATACACACTGAGCAGAGTGGATAAAAGTTGTTGACCGCAGCTGTTAGCTGAGATATATAAGTATCCTGTTTTTTTTATTATTTATACATATTATTGTTTTTAACAATTAATATATAGCAGTTTTATTGTCTGCTTTTTAGTCTTCGAGTGTATTTTATTGCTATTAACTAATCTGCACAAGTAACTGATTTATCTGCAGTTAAAAGCATTTGGTATCTTTACAAATCTTTATCTGTTTGTGCTTTCTCTAGTGCTACTGTCTGTAGGCTATTGTTTCTAGCTGAAGCCTCTCTTTAACTTTGCTAGATTGTGTTAATAGTCTGCTGAGTGGGGGCTGGTTCTTTTGTGTTCTTGTAAAAAAAAAAGTTGTTCTTCTGGTATTTAAGCCGTAACTTTGATAGGGTTTCTGTCTATACAAACTGAGCAGAGTGGATAAGAGTTGGTGACCACAGCTGTTAGCTGAGATATATAAGTATCCTGTTTTCTTTTTATTATTTATACAGATTATTGCTTTTAACAATTTATATATAGCACTTTTATTGTATGCTTTTTAGTCATCGAGTGTATTTTATTGCTATTAACTAATATGCACATGTAACTGATTTGTCTGCAGTTAAAAGCATTCTGTATCTTTACAAATCTTTATCTATTTGTGCTTTCTCTAGTGCAACTGTCTCTAGCTGAAGCCTCTCTTTAACTTTGCTAGATTGTGTTAATAGTCTGCTGAGGGGGGGGGGGGCTGGTTCTTTTGTGTTCTTGTAAAAAAAAGTTGTTCTTCTGGGATTTAAGCCCTAACATTGATAGGATTTCTGTCTATACACACTGAGCAGAGTGGATAAGAGTTGTTGACCGCACCTATTAGCTGAGATATATAAGTATCCTGTTTTGTTTTCGATTATTTATACAGATTATTGTTTTTAACAATTAATATATAGCACTTTTATTGTCTGCTTTTTAGTCTTCAAGTGCATTTTATTGCTATTAACTAATCTGCACAAGTAACTGATTTGTCTGCAGTTAAAAGCATTCTGTATCTTTACAAATCTTTATCTGTTTGTGCTTTCTCTAGTGCTACTCCCTGTAGGCTATTGTTTCTAGCTGAAGCCTCTCTTTAACTTTGCTAGATTGTGTTAATAGTCTGCTGAGTGGGGGCAGGTTCTTTTGTATTCTTGTAAAAAAAAAGTTGTTCTTCTGCTATTTAAGCCCTAACTTTGATACGGTTTCTGTCTAAACATAAACACTGAGTAGAGCAGATAAGAGTTGTTGACCGCAGCTGTTAGCTGAGATATATAAGTATCCTGTTTTTTTTTTTATTATTTATACAGATTATTGTTTTTAACAATTAATATATAGCACTTTTGTCTGCTTTTTAGTCTTTGAGTGTATTTTACTGCTATTAAATATTCTGTACAAGGAGCTGATTTGTCTGTAGTTAAAAGCATTCTGTATCTTTACAAATCTTTATCTATTTGTGCTTTCTCTAGTGCTACTGTCTGTAGGCTATTGTTTCTAGCTGAAACCTCTCTTTAACTTTGCTAGATTGTGTTAATAGTTTGCTGAGTGGGGGCTGGTTCTTTTGTGTTCTTGTAAAAAAAAAGTTGCTCTTCTGGTATTTAAGCCCTAACTTTGATAGGGTTTCTGTCTATACACACTGAGCAGAGTGGATAAGAGTTGTTGACCGCAGCTGTTAGCTGAGATATATAAGTATCCTGTTTTTTTTCGATTATTTATACAGATTATTGTTTTTAACAATTAATATATAGCACTTTTATTGTCTACTTTTTAGTCTTCGAGTGTATTTTATTGCTATTAACTAATCTGCACAAGTAACTGATTTGTCTGCAGTTAAAAGCATTCTGTATCTTTACAAATCTTTATCAATTTGTGCTTTCTCTAGTGCTACTGTCTCTAGCTGAAGCCTCTCTTTAACTTTGCTAGATTGTGTTAATAGTCTGCTGATGGGGGGCTGGTTCTTTTGTGTTCTTGTAAAAAAAAGTTGTTCTTCTGGCATTTAAGCCCTAACTTTGATAGGGTTTCTGCCTATACACACTGAGCAGAGTGGATAAAAGTTGTTGACCGCAGCTGTTAGCTGAGATATATAATTATCCTGTTTTTTTATTATTTTACAGATTATTGTTTTTAACAATTAATATATAGCACTTTTATTGTCTGCTTTTTAGTCTTCAAGTGTATTTTATTGCTATTAACTAATCTGCACAAGTAACTGATTTGTCTGCAGTTAAAAGCATTCTGTATCTTTACAAATCTTTATCTGTTTGTGCTTTCTCTAGTGCTACTGTCTGTAGGCTACTGTTTCTAGCTGAAACCACTCTTTACCTTTGCGAGATTCTGTTAATAGTCTGCTGAGTGGGGGCTGGTTCTTTTGTGTTCTTGTAAAAAAAAAGTTGTTCTTCTGGTATTTAAGCCCTAACTTTGATAGGGTTTCTGTCTATACACACTGAGCAGAGTGGATAAGAGTTGATGACCACAGCTGTTAGCTGAGATATATAAGTATCCTGTTTTTTTTTCGATTATTTATACAGATTATTGTTTTTAACAATTAATATATATAGCATTTTTATTGTCTGCTTTTTAGTCTTTGAGTGTATTTTATTGATATTAACTAATTTGCACAAGTAACTGATTTGTCTGCAGTTAAAACCATTCTGTATCTTTACAAATCTTTATCTGTTTGTGCTTTCTCTAGTGCTACTGTCTGTAGGCTATTGTTTCTAGCTGAAGCCTCTCTTTAACTTTGCTAGATTGTGTTAATAGTCTGCTGAGTGGGGGCTGGTTCTTTTGTGTTCTTGTAAAAAACAAGTTGTTCTTCTGGTATTGAAGCCCTAACTTTGATAGGGTTTCGCTCTATACACACTGAGCAGAGTGGATAAGAGTTGTTGACCGCAGCTGTTAGCTGAGACATATAAGTATCCTGTATTTATTTTTTTTATTATTTATACAGATTATTGTTTTTAACAATTAATATATAGCACTTTTATTGTCTGCTTTTTAGTCTTTGAGTTTATTTTATTGCTATTAACTAATCTGCACAAGTAACTGATTTATCTGTAGTCAAAAGCATTCTGTATCTTTACAAATCTTTACCTGTTTGTGCTTTCTCTAGTGCTACTGTCTGTAGGCTATTGTTTCTAGCTGAAGATTCTCTTTTACTTTGCTAGATTGTGTTAATAGTCTGCTGAGTGGGGGCTGCTTCTTTTGCGTTCTTGTAAAAAAAAAAAGAGTTGTTCTGGTATTTAAGCCCTAACTTTGATAGGATTTCTGTCTATACACACTGAACAGAGTGGATAAAAGTTGTTGACCACAGCTGTTAGCTGAGATATATCAGTATCCTGTTTTCTTTTTATTATTTATACAGATTACTGTTTTTAACAATTAATATATAGCACTTTTATTGTATGCTTTTTAGTCTTCGAGTGTATTTTATTGCTATTAACTAATCTGCACATGTAACTGATTTGTCTGCAGTTAAAAGCATTCTGTATCTTTACAAATCTTTATCAATTTGTGCTTTCTCTAGTGCTACTGTCTCTAGCTGAAGCCTCTCTTTAACTTTGCTAGATTATGTTAATAGTCTGCTGAGGGGGGGATGGTTCTTTTGTGTTCTTGTAAAAAAAAAGTTGTTCTTCTGGCATTTAAGCCCTAACTTTGATAGGGTTTCTGTCTATACACACTGAGCAGAGTGGATAAGAGTTGTTGACTGCAGCTGTTAGCTGCGATATACAAGTATCCTGTTTTTTTTCCGATTATTTATACAGATTATTGTTTTTAACAATTAATATATAGCACTTTTATTGTCTGCTTTTTAGTCTTCAAGTGTATTTTATCGCTATTAACTAATCTGCACAAGTAACTGATTTGTCTGTAGTTAAAAGCATTTTGTATCTTTACAAATCTTTATCTATTTATGCTTTCTCTAGTCCTGTCTCTAGCTGAAGC